>NW_020536761.1:0-25280 GCF_003426905.1 Ctenocephalides felis
GAGGAGACCGAGACCGAGACCGAGACCGAGACCGAGACCGAGGAGACCGAGACCGAGACCAAGACCGAGGAGACCGAGACCGAGACCGCGGAGACTTACCATTTGATTGAATAGAGTCGATAAAGTCTGTTGGGTTGATGATAGCAGTTGGTTCATTAGTGGAGAATTGAACCTGCAATAAAAAAACCAAAAGGTTAGAAAACATCTTTTAAAATGTTTGAGAAAGGATACATACAGCCTGATAGATACTTGATATGAGCTTACTTACGTTTGATTGACTAGAGTCGATAAAGTCGGTTGGGCTGATGATAGCAGTGGGTTTAGTAGTGGAGAATTGAACCTGAAATAAAAAAACAAAAGGTTAGAAAACATCTTTTAAAATGTTTGAGAAAGGATACATACAGCCTGATAGATACTTGATATGAGCTTACTTACGTTTGATTGAGTAGAGTCGATAAAGTCGGTTGGGCTGATGATAGCAGTGGGTTTAGTAGTGGAGAATTGAACCTGCAATAAAAAAAACAAAAGGTTAGAAAACATCTTTTCAAATGTTTGAGAAAGGATACATACAGCCTGATAGATACTTGATATGAGCTTACTTACGTTTGATTGACTAGAGTCGATAAAGTCGGTTGGGCTGATGATAGCTGTGGGTTTAGTAGTGGAGAATTGAACCTGAAATAAAAAAAACAAAAGGTTAGAAAACATCTTTTAAAATGTTTGAGAAAGGATACATACAGCCTGATAGATACTTGATATGAGCTTACTGTTTGATTGACTAGAGTCGATAAAGTCTGTTGGGTTGATGATAGCAGTTGGTTCATTAGTGGAGAATTGAACCTGCAATAAAAAAAACAAAGTTAGAATACATCTTTTAGAGAAGGTTATCAGTGTGGAACTTCTTCAGATTAGTGACGGTTGAATTAGAAGGATCTCAAAAAAAAAGAACATTAGTTATGTACATGGATGAATACATAATTGATGATGTATCATTAATTGATAAAATAAATCAAATATATACCAAGTTTTCATACATTACTTGATAATTCCACTTCCTACAGTTTTCTTCAATTTGTACATTATGTGTTGATGTGACTTAGTCCGAATACTCAGAAATAAAATGTAATAATGTCACAACGGTTTACAATTCGCACTTGGATGTACAGAAAACAAATTTATGAATTGAAAGCAGTGATAAAAAGTGTAATAAATGATAATTACACATTGCATTATTTTAAATGATTCAAATGATTACATGATTATTGATTAAAAATAGAATAGATGGTTATTTTGTTAGTATTTGTTAGTGTTATTAAAACTAGAACTAAGCATGCACTGTAATATATTAATCCATACGAAAGCTACCATGCAGCAATCATTCGAATCATGAAATGCAAAGTCTTATTAAATTTGATATTTAATTCAATGATTAATTTTTTTTTTAACATTTTTTTTTGATTATCTAGGGTTTCTTAATTTTTTATATAAATCAAGTAAAATATTTAAAGCGCCGCATTCATCCAAAGTGCGATGACGTCGATGGCAAATTCAAATCTGCTGAGTGTTAAAAGGACATCAATGTAATTGCAAATCGATGATAAATGTACTTATTAACAAAATTCAATCAATAAAACTTATTGGTATTTTAACTTACTTTTAATAATCTTCAGTATATTTTTCAGACAGCCTCAGAATGCTTCAGACATCTTTGGAATATTTACTAAATGCTCGATATTTTATGAGACATGTCGCTTTTTCATTTGATGGCCACCAATCAAAATCACTTCTACTGCATTCTAAAGTATTTGAAGAAATATAAAAACATTGTAAACTGTCTGAAAGTAGACAAAAAAAATAACCCAAACAACTAGACCGATTGTTATGCAAATCTAATCAACATACCTTAAAGCAATATGACACTCAAACCTAGTTATTGTGTTAATGAATGAGTTTCCTCAGATTATTAACTTCAACCAATGAACACTAGATTTGTCAGGGTCCGACTGATTTCAATTGCAAAATTATTTCCAAAGCAGCTTCATTTTGCTTTCCAATACGAATAAAAACATTGGTCTGAACCTATAAAATATAGAAAGAAGTATTAAATTGGAATGAACATCATTATAAATGCATTATTAAAATGATGCCGATGCTCAATATAAGAAATAGTAATATTTTTGTACTTCGGATACAATCTTCCATGATAAAATTTAAAACTTTAAAACAGACTGTATGATTAACAGACTCCACCTTTCTACATATAAGGTTTTTCTGATTTATCAAAGTGAAATAGCATAATGAAATAAAATTTATGCCTTAATATTGAAGAATAAAAATAATTGTCTTTCAATAAGAAATTAAAATTTAAAAAATAATTAGAATAAAAAATGGAATGTTGTGGATGGCTAAATGCTCCATGTAAGCGTGGCTAATAATAATCTAAAAAAAACCTCTATCTCGAATAAATAATAATCCAATAAATATTAAGGCTTCTTGTTCAATAAGTTTTACCATCTATACCTACTACGATAAAAATAAAGATAAATAGAATTCATTATCAGTTTTAAATAAAATCATCCCAAAAAATTAATGCACATACAAAATTATCAAATGACAATTGTATCAATCATTATTTCTTTATACTTAATAAAAAAAAATCAAAATGCTTCGTATGAAATAAGCACGAGTGAGAAATCTTACACAGGTACAACCTAAGCCGTGAAATATTAAAACTTCTGATAAAACTTTAAACAAATTGTACTGTTCAATGATAACTAAACTATTTGAGAGTAATGATAAAGCAACCAAGTCTAATAAAAAGTAACAACTTTACAAAATGCTCACTTTCTAAATTATGTTTCATAAAGTCTTCCAGATTTCAAATTGTAAAGCTTAGCTTAGTCAACTAAATAGTTTCATATGATATTTGAAATCAATCAGATGGATTGACTTGAGTAACATTACTCGACATAAATCGAGCACATGGTTAGTTGACAATTAAATTTCAAAAAACACTAAATTATGTTTCACAAAGTCGTCTAGGATTCTAAATGTCAGCTAAGTCGACTAAATAGTTTAATATTATATTTAAAATTATCGGACAAGATACAGCTAGGGCACAAGATGAGTGATGGATCGAGTTGTGTAACATTACCCAAAAAAAATCAAGCACATGGTTAGTTAAACTATAAAAAGCATTTTGATTACATAATATCTTTGCTTTAAAATTCTTGAAAATGTAGTGATTGTATTCAAATGGAGTCTCCACGGACCCCTTTGTCAATTCTCCTGATCTAAAAATAAGATTGCGTAAGCATAAAGCAATGGCATTTTTTATTGAACGCTGATTTTATAGTAATATAACTTGGAAAATATTCTCGCCCGAAACATAAAGACACGAGGAATGATTTCAATCCCAATCTCCGATGTAATGATGTAATGTTCTAGCCCGGCAAGTCCCAAAAGAAAGAATGAATTTTTTGGCGGCTTTTTCCGAAATGAACCATAGATATATGCGAAAATGTGCTACTGCAGAGTGTGCGAGTAAATAAAATAAAAATTGATTAAATAAAATAAAAATCGTTTAAATAAAATAGTCAAATAGTTTCAAATTTAAAATAAATAGTCAAATAGTTTCAAATTTAAAATAAATAGTCAAATAGTTTCAAATTTAAAATAAATTGTCTGATAGTTTCAAATTTAAAATAAATAGTCAAATAGTTTCAAATTTATAATAAATAGTCATTGTTTTAAAAAAAAACATAGAAATTGTTTAAAAAAAATTATCAAAAAATATTGTAAATCATCAGAACATGCTTTAAATCTGAAAATGTTTACAAATAGTCAGAAAATGTTAACAAAAAATAGAAACTGTTTAAAAGTGTCAAAATATAGTATTTTGTCAGAAAATATTGTGAATTGCTAGAAAATATAAATGTATAGAAATGTGAATGTTATAAAAATCAAACTAAAATAAAATAAAATCTCTATTTTAACTGCATTTCAACATTTTAAAATCAATTAAAAAATCCTAATATTAACTAATTACTATACGACAAAACAATAAGATCGACAAGGCAACATTTCTTCGAATTACATATCGAGGTTTATATATGGGGCATCACGTAAAAGTCAGAGAAATAGAATTATAGCTAAAAAATGGAACATCGAACCAGATGTTACCAAATCCCAACATCTTATCGTTTCATTGAGAAGCCACACAAAGCCTGCCAATAAAAAATCTAATAATGCAAACTAAATTAGAAAATGTATATAAATAGATTTAAAACTGAAGGACCTGAACTGGCTCGTCCAAATTTTCATTACAAAATAAGCTTCTCGATGTTAATTCCAATATTGAAACAATATTTGTATAATTTAGAAAGCCCAAAACAAAATACTGAGAATGATTTGCAGCATTTGATGGGTTTATATAATCCACGAAAACCTAAAAATTCCCAATAGAAGTCATTGGTTGATTGTTCGAGAGAAATTGGATGCATATGTCAATCCCAGTCAGTCAAAAAACTAAAGGGCCTGAAGAGAAAATGGCTCAGTGATCAGAAGCTTAATGTTTCAAGACAAATTGGATGCATATGTCAATCCCAAACAGTCAAAAATTAGCATACTTTAGAAAAAATGGATGCATGTATGTGGGTCAAAAATGTTAATGTTTTTAAAAAAAAATAATTTTTGGTAGTGGAAGCTCCAGCAATTTGCTTTAAGGAACGATGCCGTGCGCCCCACTAGTTTTATTTCGATTTTCAACATCTTTACTTGTAACTTACAGGTTATGTTATAAAAATATAACCCATAAGTATATATATAACCTATAGGTATTAAAAAAATCTGAATTGGAAATCGATGCATCAAAATTGACTACTAAATCACAAGCAAAAATCAGCACGAACCCATAAAACTCCTTCGTAACAAAAATTTGGAGAAATGCAAAAAAAATGTCTATATACTAAAAGTCTATTACCATACCTTTCAATTACCACCCGATCCGCCGCTACAACTTTTAAAACAAAATTAAATTGTAAAAATGCGTAAATTTTTAAATTTGTTTGTCATTAGTAGATTCAATGGTTGCATTTTTTGGTTTTTAGCTTTATTCTATTAAAAGTTACCTCAATTGCTAGATATTGCTATGTACCGTTAAAATGTCCATGAAATTATTAATAAATCTGCGTATAAAAATTTGTAACTGTTGGAACAAAATTATATGAAAATAATTCGCTAAACTTTTAAATTAACATATTTGTAAAGGGTCTATGTTGTTTTAGCCCCAACGCTTTGGTTTAATTTGTATTTTGTTATAATTTTATTAAATATATTAAAATCGTTAAATTTCAATAAAAAGCTAAAAAAATATCGGTTATCAACGCAAAGGGGGTTTAAAAAGATAAATACAGATTCAACAAATTTTCTGAGGTCAACATTCTTTTTCTTATGTAAAATAATCGGGTTTTTGGCATTGAAAGTATGGTTTAAATTAATGACATGTTCCGAGAGCATTGTCTTAAACTGATTATCATTTTTTGAATTGCAAATGTGTTGGTTCATTCTCTTGTAAATAATGTATTTTATTCTTTAATTATTTTAAATATAAAATTGAATTTATTTTTTAAATTCTGTAAATGTTCTTTTAGATACTGTTTAACAAAATTTGCTAAATAATGACACACAATCCGTGTCGAAACGTATATTATAAATAAATATTTTTAATTATTTGTTTTTTTTTATTTCGACGATTGGCTGAAAATCAATATTTAAGATATGTCTCAACGTCGAACAAAAAAATCTAATTATATATATATATATATATATATATATATATATATATATATATATATTATAATATTGTATGTCTGTCATTTGAATATAACGGCCAAGAGTGTCTATCCTGACGTGTATGTGCTCTATGGTGTGTCATATGTAGAGTGTCTGATCCCTTACGGAACAGAAGTATGTATCTGTGTGCGAGTCGGAGTCTGGCGGTAACTTGGGTGTTGAACAGTTCGGCGTTGTGTTAATTTGGTGGATTATTAAATGTATTTGTATGAAGTAAAAGGTGTTTTATTAATAAATTAATGCTAGAATAAAGCTAGCTTAAAGCTCAGAAGTGGGATAATTACCGAGATAATTACCGATAATTACGGAGATAATTAGTATGTGATTTTTAGTTAAAGTTGTTATTGGAATAGGTGATTCCAATAATTACGAGTGCGTGTATTATTAATCAGGTGGGTTAATAATTACGAGGGTTGTGATAGCAAGCAGGTGTGCGACGCTATCAGACCAAGTGTGGTGTTTGTTTTTGGTGTTTTGTGTTGGTTTCGGCGAAAAGTATAAAAGTTAGGTTAGCACGTGGCTGACTAAGGTGAACAGTATAGTGAAAATATTGTGAGCAAGGCGTGCTAGCAATATTATTTAGTTAAGGTGCAGTAACAGTTGTGTGGAGAAATGCAGGATTGTGGAGAAATTTAAAGATTAAAAATAAAATGGCTACAGGAGTTAATAAAGAAATCATGGCGTCGGAAGCTCTGAGACTGCTTTCATTGACAGATCTTATAAATTTAATCAGATCTACAAATAGCGATAAAGTTGAGGATATAACGAGTAGTGAATTGTTGGCGATGCTGCCAGAATTTGGAGGTTCGGCGGAACAATGTGTGAATTCGTTTTTCAAGCGTATAGAAGCCGTTCGCGATACGTACGACGTGACCAAAAGGAAGATGGCGGTGTTAATGATATCCAAATTGACAGGAGCTGCTAAGTCGTGGTTTTTTAGTAAAGCAGAATACGCCACTTATACCTACGACGAAATTAAGAGGGCGATGACAGCTTTCTTTCAGAACAGCGAAGATCGCATGACGAGGATGAGAAAGTTCGAGGCCCGGAGATGGCAGAGGCAGGAACCCTTTAGCTCCTACATCCAGGAGAAGATGGCGCTGGGCAACAGGGCGGATGTTACCGAAGGCGACATGTTGGCATACATGATCGATGGGTTTGACAACCCGCTACTTCAGGCCCAGGCAAAAATGAATGGTTTCCAGGATTTGGGTACGCTATTGAGCGTTATGAACGAGCTAACGCCAGCGGAACGGGCCGTTAGTTTGGTGCAGCCTGCGCAGGTGGCGCCTGACAGCACTACATTTCGAGTTAACGAAATATTGGCGATTGATGGTGAGATTACCACAGACGGAGCAAATATAAATATATCAGATGAAAATGACTACGAAGTGGTAGCGACAGCAGAAGATTTGGAGACTGAAAAACGGGAAGAGCCAGAGACTGCATTTGAAATGCATGGCTATGGAGTGGTCGCGACAGTAGGAGATCTGGTCAGAGAGGAATATTTGGAGACTGAAAAACGGGTGGTGCGCGATTCTTACTCCAGTCCAAGAATAGATGATTGCTTGGACTCACCGAAGTCTAAGAGGTATTTTTCGAAGCTAGATCTGGAGAACGCTTTCTTTCATGTGGTGGTGGCTGAGACTAGTAGAAAATACACTAGCTTGGGGTGTGCACAGGGAGAATATGAATACAACCGTATGCCATTTGGGTATTGTAATAGCCCGAATGTATCTATGAGATATGTAAGTGACATTTTTCGTTGTTTTATGATGAACTGTGAAGTTATAGTGTACATGAACGATTTACTAATGGCCACAGAAACAATTGAGGAGAATATTGAAGTGTTGCGTAGGGTGTTAGAGATGATTCGTAGAAATAAGCTAGGACTAAAATTAAATAAGCGTATAAAAATAATAGGCGTACAAGGACAATAAGTGATGGCGACAAAGTTGGTAGAGACAATAAGTGAATGAAATATGATTTATGTTGTAATGGTTTATGATTTATGTTGTAATGGTTTTATGATTTGTGTTGTAATATTAGATTTAGATTACTGTTGTATTAGATCTCATCAGTCGGGGACGCCTGTGAGGTCAGGATTGGCCGAACTATAATATTGTATGTCTGTCATTTGAATATAACGGCCAAGAGTGTCTATCCTGACGTGTATGTGCTCTATGGTGTGTCATATGTAGAGTGTCTGATCCCTTACGGAACAGAAGTATGTATCTGTGTGCGAGTCGGAGTCTGGCGGTAACTTGGGTGTTGAAC
Source organism: Ctenocephalides felis (assembly GCF_003426905.1). Lineage (NCBI taxonomy): Eukaryota > Metazoa > Arthropoda > Insecta > Siphonaptera > Pulicidae > Ctenocephalides > Ctenocephalides felis. The sequence goes on from NW_020536761.1 coordinate 8,131, forward strand.
AGTTCGGCGTTGTGTTAATTTGGTGGATTATTAAATGTATTTGTATGAAGTAAAAGGTGTTTTATTAATAAATTAATGCTAGAATAAAGCTAGCTTAAAATATATATAAATATATATATATATATATATATATATATATATATATCAATAGATAAGTCCTGGATTTTTTCAATATATTGATTGTTTCTTTTCCGAACAGTAAATCCAATAATAAAAAACAATTTGTTTTTTGAAGATGTTTAATACGACGTTTCGGAACTAGGTACGTTCCATCATCAGGTTTATTCTGTAATAATTTATATATCCATATCACTAATATTTTTTTTTTTTGTTAAAAACACTCGATTTTTTTTGGAAGATATTTGTAGATGTTACGACTACACAAAACTTAAACACACTGATCAGTGTGTTTAAGTCTTGTGTAGTCGTAACATCTACAAATATCTTCCAAAAAAATCGAGTGTTTTTAACAAAAAAAAAAAAATATTAGTGATATGGATATATAAATTATTACAGAATAAACCTGATGATGGAACGTACCTAGTTCCGAAACGTCGTATTAAACATCTTCAAAAAACAAATTGTTTTTTATTATTGGATTTACTGTTCGGAAAAGAAACAATCAATAAATATATATATATATATATATATATATATATATATATATATATATAACAGAGCATTTATTTATTGTAACTCCAGTAACTTTTAGTCAATTTGTTTCAAGTATATAAAATATGTAGCAAATTTGTATAAAATTAATTTTTCTATAATATTGTCTAACATTGTGAAGAACCACAGCAACTCTGTATACTTAAAAATCGTACTCAAACTTAGATAATTATTACTACTTTAAACAAAAATTTAGCAGTACATCGTTTATGCATTTTTTACTAAATCTTGTAACTTCTAAACAATTAGTCTAAATTAAATACAATATTTGGCAAATTTGTACAAAATTAAATTCTATAATAGTCTATAATATTGTCTATAATATTCTATAATTAAAGTCTATAATATTGTCTAACATTATCAATATCTAAAGCAACTTGGTATACTTTAAAATTGCTTTAAAACAACCTGCAAACGTTTTTGACTCAATAATAGATAACTCAAATTAATATATTGATTATGTAAATTACTCACACATTTTGGCAAGTTTAAGCAACTTGCCTTAGGACAAAATACCGCTTACACCTAGTATATTATCTAAAATTAATTACAAACTTTATTTTCCAAAAAAAAATACTATTTTGTCTTATTTTATAAAAAGTAATACGCAATTTTGTATCCGAAAACCATTGTCTAATATTTATAAGAATTATATGAACTGAATTCCAAAGTTGAAATTACTTGTTTAAAGTATATTAGAACTTTAGTCAGAATTTAAATTAAAATCTCAATTATTTTCGATATACAAAAGAAATATTTTTTGAAAAGATAATGAAACAAAAATTTTTTTTCCAAAAGCAATTATTTCGTAAAACAAGCAAAAAGTTTTCGGGGCGCTTCGTTCTCTCAAAAACTGCCATTTTTGCACATTTAGCTCTGTATCTCCGAAACGGCTAGACCTGCCTTTGCCGAAAACTTATCAGCACATCTCCTTATCAATTAGAATCAAATGTTTTTTTAACCATTCAAGTCGGATGCTTTTTTCTCTCTAAAACTCCATTTGTATTTTTTGCACTCTTTGCTCCGTATCTTCGTAACGGCTGGACCTGCCTTTGTCAAAAACTAATCAGCACATCTCTCTATCAATAGGCATCGAATGTTTTTTGAACCATTCGAATTGGTTGATCCGTGCGCCCGAAAACGTGGACGAAAAAATGCGGACATACAAAACACACACACATCCATTTTTTCTGAAGTATGCCAAAATGTTCAGAAACCTTCAAAACGTGAAGAAATGTAAAAAAAATAATTTCGATTTTTGTACGATTACAATAATAAAATATAAAAGTGGTTTTGCTAAATTAAATTAGTTGCACCAATATAAGATAATCAATATATCAGGAGTTCATGTTTGAGATATTTTTTAATTTTTTAATTTTATTTATTTTAACTGCCAAAAAATATTTTCCTAAATATTTAATTTTTGAATATCTACTGTGGAAGTAGAAAAAGTGTAAGCTTAATAGCATTAAAAATATGTATAATATTTGAAAGCAATAATGTAATTAAAGTCATACTTCAAATATGACATGATCCGTTTGTCATTGTAATGAGCATTTAGAAATGAACCTTTATTAGAAAAATGAAGTAATTGCTGATTAATAAATTCTATAATATTCGTTCACACAGTGGATTATGTTAAACAACGCCTAAACAAATATTGTTTTCACAACTTCACTCATCATGTAATAATTGTGTTTGAGGAACTTCATGTAATTAAAATTAACATACATTCATTGACTGATAGTATTTTTTTACTTTTTCGCTGGTGATCTCATTCTTTAACAGCTGTAATATCTGTCTTGCCTAAAAATATTTTCCATTTTAATGACTTTAAAGATTTATGGAAACTACGTATAATATAGAAATAATTTCTAATCAATAAACTTACGTTTAGTACACGGCACAAATGTTTAATTTGTTTTATTATTTTCAATGAACAGGGTAAAATATTCTTCTGATTCAGGCACTTTTCATTAAATCAAGATTTGTACTACGATGTAACTTTAAAATGTTTATTTATCTATCTATGTCGATTTCCTTGTTGATATCGGTACGCATACAACGACAGATCTCTATTCACGCGACACGACGACTAATAGCAATCGACCCGTATAGAAATGATTTCATCGAGAGCGAATGACGAATCATTGGCACTCGACTCTTATCCTATCTTATCTGCCGTAACGCACTTCCGTTGCATTTGTACGGATTTACACCCTAGTTGCGCCTAAAGAAATATTAATTCCAAAAACTAGGATATTTTATATAACAGAATAAATACATATTTCTATTACGAATTCAATATCTTTTGCAATTCTAATATTTATATATTTCCTTCAAAATATATTTTGATGCATTTCAATGCAATATGGTTTATGCAAATTGCATTTACAGTTGTTATTGCTTCAAGGATATAATACAAATCTAGGAATACAATTTCATTGCATTTTTCTATTAAAATAATACTGTATCTTCGAAACTGATTTTCTAAAATATATTTTATCCATCAGTTTACATTTTCTCCAATGTCAATTTAATAATTTTGTGCCAACTTGCATTTTTGTCAGAAACAAGGAAGATTTTATTTCCCAATTTGTTTGAGTGAAAATTTAATTTAATATTTCGACAAACCCCGGAAAAATTTCTAGAAGTTGCAAAAGTGTTGGTGACATCTTTGTGAAATTAATTTAAATTTATTATATATATATATATATATATATATATATATATTAATTACAATAATTCTGTTTACTTAGAATCTATAATTCCAAGTTAATTTTTATAATCTGCACTCTGTTATAATTAATCATTTATTTATCCATTATTTTAATTAAATATTACTCTAAAAATCCATTATATATAGGATTTATATATATATATATATATATATATATATATATATATATATGTGTGTGTGTGTATATGTATATGTATATGTATTTGTAAATGTATATGTATATGTATAATATAGATTTTTCTGTTCGGCGTTGAGACATCTCCAATATTGATTTTCAGCCAATCGTCAAAATAAAAAAAAAACAAATAAATAAAAATATTTATTTATAAATATACGTTTCGACACGGATTGTGTGTCATTATTCAGCAAATTTTGTTAAACAGTATCTAAAATAGCATTTACAGAAAAATTAAAATTAAAGTTTATATTTAAAATAATTAAAAAATAAAAAATATTATTTACAAGAGAATGAACCAACACATTTGCAATCAAAAAATAAAAATCAGTTCAAGACCATGATCTCGGAACATGTCATTAATTTAAACCATACTTTCAATACTAAAATCCTGTTATTTTACATAAGGAAAAGAATTTTGACCTCAGAAAATTTGCTGAATCTGTATTCATCTTATTCAAGCCTCTTTGCGTAAATAAACAAAACAATTTTATTATATTTAATAAAATTATAACTATTATAACCTATAAAACTTCATAATGTTGGACAATTTAATACAATTTCATTTTATACAAATTTGCTTCATATTTTATATACTTGAGACAAATTGTCTAAAAGTTACTGGAGCTACAATAAATAAATGCATTGTTGGTAAATATTGAATTAAAGTGAGATTCATTATGTAAGTTTGAGTATAATTTCTAAGTATATAGAGTTGCCTTAGGGCTCTATAATATTAGACAATATTATAGATAATTTTATACAAATTTGCCTAATATTTCATATATATTGGACAAATGGTTCGGAAGTTACAACAAAAATAATAAACAAATGTCATGGAAAACGATTATGATTCAAGTTTATGCATTATGTTTGAAAATAATTTTGTCTATTTTAAATGATTTTTTAAAGTATACTGAGTTGCTCTAGGACTTTATAATGTTAGACAATATTACAGAAAATTTGCCAAATATTTCATCTATATTAGACAAATTTTTCAAAAGTTTCAAGAGATTTACTAAATAAATGCACAAACGATGTGCTTCTAGATTATCGTTTACAAAAGAATGGTTTACGTAAGTTTGAGTACGATTTTTAAGTATACAGAGTTGCTCTAGGACTTTGTATTGTTAACAAAAATTATAGACAATTTAATTTTGTACAAATTTGCCAAATATTGTATTTATTTTAGACAAATTATTTAGAAGTTACAAAAGATTTAGTACATAAATGCACAAATGATACATTGTAGGATAAATTATCTAAGTTTGACAACGATTTTCAAGTATACCTAGTTGCTGTAGGACTTTATAATATTAACAAATATTATTAACAATTTAATTTTGTACAGATTTGCCAAATATACTTAATATTTTAAACAAATAGTTAAAATGTTATAGATGATTTAACAAAAATAGTCTCGCTCTGAAGACATACTATTATTTCAAACTTTGATGCAAATCAATACAATTCGTAAAAATAAATTTTACAAATAAACCTAAAAATTTACAAGTTTTCATATTTACTAAATAAAAATTTGTAATCCTCAAATGTATAATATGTCAAAAAAAATGAGATTAGAGTATCTTTTTACATCACAAATTTTGTATAACGTAAAAATTATCTATCTTTTCTGACGGACGATAAACTAGAGAACTTTAGCAAATTTCTAGTATTTTATCTTGTGCAATTTAAAGATAAAATACACCAACAGCAGATTATATGTGCAAAGTTTCAGCTCGATTTCTCTCATGATTTTCCGACAGAAACCACATTGACCTGTTTTTATCCAGTTCTTTATGAAAATTGACTTGGCACAGATTTAAAAAAAACTAGGTGTAAGTAGCATTTTTAATTAAGGCAAGTTGCACTAACTTCCCGATACGTTTAAGCGATCGATCTAATCAATAAATATTTGAATTATATATAATCTACCTGTCTAACAGTTAACTTGTTTACCTGTTTAAGTGTCTACCTATCTACTTTTGTATCTGATACATGTACACCAGTTTACCTGCATACTTATCTACTTTTCTACCTGTCTACCTGTCCACCTAGCTACCTGTCATCTGTATGTTTAAATTTCTTGTATTGTATATGAATCAATAATAATTTATTTGTAACTTCTAAATCGCCTCAAACCTGCCTTTGCAAAATTATAATCAATTTTTCAGTCATTGTCAGTCAGTGAAAGTAAAATATTGTTTGCATCATTCAAATTGGATGCCCCGTTCTATCAAAAACTGCAATTTTTGCACTCTTTGCAACGTATCTCCAAAACGACTGAACCTGTCTTTAGGAATAGGAATTGTATGTTTCCTGAATCAATCAAGTCGGTTGAGCGGTGCTCCCGAGAACGTCGACAAACATTGGTATCCACACAAAACACATATTACACACATATATCCATTTTGTCTAAGGTCTACCAAAATGTTCGAAAACTCGAACAAAATCAAAAACTAGTTGGTTTGGTATTTAGCCTTGAGGCAAGTTACATGAACTTCCCGATATGTGTAAATAATCAACTTAATCAAAAAAAAAGTGTAAATAATATACTTCATCAATCCTACTTTAAAAAAAACGATAATAATTTTAGCAAAGTTTGACGAATTTTTGAAATTAAACTACTTGACGTAAGGCCGTAATATTACAGTAAGTTCTATAAGACCATGATGTATATCGCCAAAAAAAGTTCCATGAAAATCGGCTTAAATTTTTTTTTCAACAGTTAATTACAAGAAAACGGCTCGGTAGATTTTCACCTAAAATTAATCAGTACCATTCCCAACTAATATCTTTCGAACAGTTTTTGATTTTTTAAAATCGATTCGGTAGGATGAGCTTAAATGTGGACGAAAATTTAACACTTTTTTTCAACAATTAATTACAAGAAAACGGCTCGGTAGATTTTCACCTAAAACTAATCAGTATTATTCCCAACTAATATCTTTCGAACAGTTTTTGATTTTTTAAAATCGGTTCGGTAGGATGAGCTTAAATGTGGACAAAAATTTAACACTTTTTCAACAATTAATTACAAGAAAACGGCTCGGTAGATTTTCATCTAAAACTAATCAGTATTATTCCCAACTAATATCTTTCGAACAGTATTTGATTTTTTAAAATCGGTTCGGTAGGATGAGCTTAAATGTGGACGAAAATTTAACACTTTTTTCAACAATTAATTACGAGAAAACGGCTCGGTAGATTTTCACCTAAAACTAATCAGTATTATTCCCAACTAATATCTTTCGAACTGTTTTTGATTTTTTAAAATCGAATCGGTAGTTTGAGCTTAAATGCGGACGAAAAGTTTAATACTTTTTTTCAAATTAAAAAGAAACGGCTTGGCAGATCGTCGCACAAAACTGACAAACGATAGTCGTCATTGAGACACATCAAATGGTTTTTAAATTTCTGAAGTCGGTTCAGGCGTTTTTGAGCAATCGTCGATGAAAAGTCTAATTTTGACAAATGCCAAAAAAACGATACTAATTTTTGCAAACTTTAACGAATTTTTAAAGCTAAACGAATTGTCGTAGGACCGTAATATTTTAGTATGATCTAGAAGACTATGGTATCTACCGTCAAAAAAATTATAATAAAAATCGTCGAAAAAAATTTTTTTAACACTTTTTTACAAGAAAACGGCCCGGCCGATCTCTACCAAAAACTAATCAGCACGATTCCCAATCAATATCTTTCGAACGGTTTTTGAATTTTCAAGATCGATTCAGAACTGCGGGCTAAAACGTGGACGAAAAATTTTTCACTTTTCTGCTATTTACAAAGAAACGGCTTGGCTGATCGTCGCGCAAAGTTGATAAACGCTAGTCCTCATCGAGATACATCAAATGGCTCTTAAATTTTTAAAATCGGTCCAGCCATTTTTGAGAAAACGTCGATTTACGGCAAAAAATTTGTTCACATACACACACACACACACACACATACACACACACACACATACTTTTTCCAAATTTGGTCTCATTCGATTCAGAATGGCTTGAAACGTCGAGAAAACATAAAATTAGTGAATCGGATTTTTTTATGAAAACATAAACTTCTCCTTCGGGAAGTTAAATATGTGATGTAATCTACTAAAATAGCTCATATTGTACATACTATATAAATAAAAATGTAACTAGTGGTGTAAGGCATCGTGCCTTAAGGCAAATTGCTGGAACTTCCCGTACCGTAATGAAATATTCGAGAAATTTTAAACGTTTTCAAATATATTATTACAAATACTGTGACTTTCATTATTTTTGCTATCTTGATGTTATATCTGAGCAAATCAAATGTAAATCATAAATCAATTTATCTCCAAAACATTAACAATCGTCATTTCATTTCGAATTCAATTTAAAAAAAAAATAGTTGCCCAAAATTGCACAACATTGAAAAAGTGCTCCCGTACAGTCACAGTCTAAACGCATTTGCATATAATTCTGTGCGACATTTTCACTTATACTGTGCTCAGCTTGGCGGCATTTTCACATTTTTCATTAGTTTTGAGAAAATTGGAAAAGTGCTCCGGTACATAAACAGTCTAAACGCACTTGGGTAAAAATTTGTACCAGAGTGGCGCTTAGACTGTGCTTATTCTGGGTAATTTTTTGAATTTTCAAAGTTACAAAAAAAAAATTTAAAAAAAAAAAATGATACAAATTTTTTCTCCGAAAGCAATTATTTTGTTGAATCAAGCAAAAAGTTTTTTGAATCATTCAAATCTAGGTTCTCTCAAAAACTGCCATTTTTTGCACATTTTGCTCGGTATCTCCAAAACCGCTGGGCCTACCTTTGCCAAAAACTAATAACCACTTTTCCCCGTCATTACGAACTGAATGTTTTTTGGATCGTACAAATCGGATGATCCGTTCTCTCAAAAACTCGATTTCTATTTTCTGCACTCTTTGCTTCATATCTCCGAAACGGCTGGACCTGCCGTTGCCAAAAACTAATCAGCACATCTCCCTATCAATAGGGATCGAATGCATTTCAAACCATTCAAATCGGTTGATCCGTGCGCCCGAGAACGTGACTGGAAATTTGTATCCATACATACACACACATCCATTTTTTCTGAGGTATGCCAAAATGTTCAGAAACCTTCAAAACGTCTAGAAGGTATGGTTAAAATTAAAGATATGTTCTAAAAGCATAGTTTTGAACTGATTTGGATTTCTAGAAATATGAATATGTTATGAAATTTTTCCAAATCAAATAAATATGTTTTAAAATTAATAACCTCTAAGAATATTCATCTGTGAAATGCGTTGCAGTGGGTAAACTGTTCATATAATTTGTGTTAGCTGCATCTTTTCTTTATATACACACTTCTACATTCTGAATCAGTTATTTTTATACTAACAATTTTTAAATCGAAAATGAAAATTTTTATATATTTTTACGTTTCAAAACCTTCTGAACATTTTGGCATACCTTAGAAAATATGTATGTATGTATGTGTGTGTGTATGTATATGTATGTGCGTGTGTGTATGTATGTGCGGATACAAATTTTCGTCGACGATTTCGGAAACACGGATCAACCGATTTGAATAATTCGAAAAACATTTTACTTGTATTGACAAGATGAAAAATTGATCGAATTTTTATGAAGGCAGGTCTAGCGGTTTCGGAGATCTAATGAAAAAAGTAAAAAAAATGCCATTCGGCGGTTAAAAATGATCATTAGACATATGCACATCAAATTATCAGATATTTTATAGAGATTTTAACAAAGTAATTTTTTATCCAGTTCTTTATGAAAATTGACTTGGCACAGATTTAAAAAAAAAATATGAGATGTAATCTACTAAAAGGCACGATGCCTTAATTGCCTTAAGACAGAATTCCACTTACAGCTAGTCTAGAAATATTTTAACAGCTAAACATCCTTTTATATACAAAAATGGAGCTCGGTATTATGTTAGGTATGCAAAGGCTCTAAAACGGCTGTACCGATTTGGCCAGTCTTAGTCTTGAAAAATTTGTGCTAATCAGTAGGTTGTCGGAAAAGGTGAGAAATTATTTCAAAACCGCGTAGAAACTTTTCATTTTTAATTTAATTTTTTTTGTCGTGACGTATTTTAGAATGAAGGAATGAACGGCGGCTCATACGTCAAATGTCAAATGGTTTAGACAGATTATGTTCAATCAAATTTGATAGGATGTTTTAGGTAAATAATATTTTATTGCAAAAATTTTCATTCTCGACTTTCGGCCCATTACTATAACTACCCTAAGGAAAGTTAAAAACAAAAATCTAAATATTATTACTAATTCCCAGTATGAATCTTATGAATTTAAATTATAATTTATATTGATGAAGTCAGAAATGTATAGTTTTTTTTTAAAGATGATCTTATAGCAAGTGCCTAATTCTAAATTTATCTTCTAAGCAAAAGAAAAAGAATCTGTTTGAAAAAACCACAAAGTAATAAACTCAACAGAAAAAAGTTGATGTAAATATTTAGATTTTGTGAGAAGAACGAGCTGAGTTTTTAAGAATAACACGATAAATATCATTAAAATCGGTTTTTATTAGTAGATATATATATATAAATATATATATATATATATATATATATATATATATATATGAGGTATAATAGAGCAGCTTATAGAAAAATACTCAAATATTCAGCCAGTAAAATATCTTTAAAAATTGTCTTATTCAGTTTAATTGTGAAAAATTATGTATATATATGAGTATCCTGGATTATTTAATATATTATTAATTATTGTACAACTTTGCTCCCGCCGTTTTTTGCATACAAATCATATTGCAAAAACGGCGGAACAAAAGTTGTATACCTAATTGTTATGTATTATTTGTGCCATAACTTTTAAACCATTCATTTAATATAAATGGTGCCTTCGACAAGATTGCATAAAATTAATTAATCAACAATATTGTCTAACATCATTAAGCCCTACAGCAACCCGGTATACTAATAAAAAATATATCAAGTGTAATACTTTGCCTGTGCCGGTTTTGCAAAAGACTTATATTGTAAAAACGGCGCGAGCAAAGTTGTATATAAAAGTTACAATTGCTTGATAACATAAATTAATGTACATTGAGGTATCGTCATAGTTAATGGTTAATTACACAAAATGTTTTTAAGGAATATATTTTTTTTAATTTTATTTCTAAAGCTTATGTATTTGAGAATATATAATCGAAATTTCACATGTCTATTCTGCATAGCAAGTCCTGACGAGCTTCTCAAAATTCACAAGTGCAATATAACATAAATTAATGGTACATTGAAGTATTGACGAAGTTAAGCACAAATTACTCAAAAACTTGTTAAGAAACATATTTTTTTGTAATTTTATTCCAAAAGTATATACACTGGAGAATATAATTTCAAAATTATAATTGTTTATCCCGCATAGTAAGTCCTGACGAGCTCCCAAAATATGACGATTAATATATTACTTAAATTAAATATACATCGTGCTGTCGGCAAAGTTAGGTACAAATTACTCGAAAATTTGTTAAACATATTTTTTTTGTAATTTTATTTTGAAAGTACACACAATGAAAAAGATAATATCAAAACTGTAATTATTTAGTCTACCCGGTACGCCCTGAAGAGCTCTTCAAAATTCACAAGTGCAATATAACATAAATTAATAGTACATTGAGGTATCCTCATGGTTAATTATAAATTACTCCGAAATTTGTTAAAGGACTTACTTTTTTCTAATTTTATTTTCAAAGTACATGCATCCAAGAATATAAAACCAAAATTTCAATTGTTTATTCTGCACGGTACGTCCTGAAGAGCTCCTCAAAATCCACAAGTGCAATATAACATCAGTTTTTAGAAACTTTTCTTCTAATATAAAGACAATGTATATTTCTTGAATAAGTTATATCACCAGCTCTCAGTTTAATCATAATTCTTCGAATATAGCTCTTAAAATATTTTTATGATGCTGTATCTCATGTAAAATTAAATTAATGTACATGCAAATATATTTTGAAGATTCTGTAAACATTTTGACTTTTATCGACTATTGGTTTTGTTTGGAATATTTTTTTTAATCAAGTGCTAAGAAAATTATTGAGTCAAAACTTCCTAGGAATTTGTAATATATATATATATATATATATATATATATATATATAAACGTTTCAAATCCTGTTTTGTCTCATCTCCAGTTCTTTGAGTAATTTACAATTACAATAACCTTGTCGAAAAATTATTTGTTGTCATTTGCAATTTTGAGAAGCTCTTCATAACCAACCGTGTTGAATTATTAATTAAAATTTTAGTATGTTATTCTTTAATATATACACTTTGAAAATAAAATTAGAAAAAAATATGTTCCTTAACAAATTTCTGAGTAATTCACAATTAACCATGAGGATACCTCAACATACTATTAATTTATGTTATATTGCACTTCTGAATTTTGAAGAGCTCTTCAGGACGTACCGTGCAGACTAAGTAATTGAAATTTTAGTTTTATATACTTCAATGTATGTAGTTTGGAAATAAAATTAGAAAAAAGTAAGTCCTTTAACAAATTTCTGAGTAATTTACAGTTAATCAAGAGGATACCTCAATGTGCTATTAATTTATGTTATATTGCACTTGTGAATTTTGAGGAGCTCTTCAGGACGTGATGTGCACAATAAGCAATTGAAATATTGGTTTTGTATTCTTCAATACATGTACTTTGCAAATAAAATTAGAAAAAATTATGTTCCTTAACAAATTTTAGAGTAAATAGCCATTAACCATGTCGATACCTCAAGGTACTATTAACTGATGTTATATTGCACTTGTAAATTTTGAGAAGCTTTTCAGAAGCTTTTGTGCAAACTAAGTAATTGAAAATTCAGTAATATATACTTCAATGTATGTAGTTTGGAAATAAAATTAGAAAAAAATATGTTCCTTAACTTGTTAATTCCTTAAAACTTGTTAATACCTCGATGTACTATTGATTTGAGCCATATTGCACTTGTGAATTTTGAGGAGCTCTTCAGGACTAACCGTGTAGACTAAGTAATTAGAATTCTGATATTATCTTCTTCATTGTGTGTACTTTTAAAATAAAGTTTAGAAAAAGTAAGTCCTTTAACAAATTTCTGAGTAATTTACAATTAACCATGAAGATACCTCAATATACTATTAATTTATGTTATATTGTACTTGTGAATTTTTAAGAGCTCTTCAGAACCAACCAAATAGAATTATTAATTAAAATTTTGGAATGTTATTCTTTAATATATACACTTTGAAAATAAAATTTAAAAAAAATATGTACTGTGTATACTATTAATTTATGTTATATTGTACTTGTGAATTTTTAAGAGCTCTTCAGAATCAACCAAATAGAATTATTAATTAAAATTTTGGAATGTTATTCTTTAATATATACACTTTGAAAATAAAATTTAAAAAAAAATATGTTCCTTTACAAACTTTCGAATAAATAACTATTAAACTTGTCGATACCTCAAGGTACCATTAATTGATGTAATATTGCACTTGTAAATTTCGAGGAGCTCTTCAGGACGTACCGTGCAGAAAGAGTAATTGAAATTTTGGTTTTATATTCTTCAATGCATGTACTTTGAAACTGAAATTAAAAAAAAGTAAGTTTTTTCACAAATTTCTGAGTAATTTACAATTGACCATAAGGATACCTCAATGTACATCTAATTTATGCCAAATTGCACTTGTATATTTTGAGGAGCTCTTCAGAACGTACCGTGCAGAATAAACAATTGAAACTTTGGTTCCATATTCTTCAATGCATGTACTTTGAAAATAAAATTTGAAAAAAGTAAGTCCTTTAACAAATTTCTGAGTAATTTACATCTAAGCATGATGATACCTCAATGTACTATTAATTTATGTCATTTGCACTTGTGAATTTTGAGGAGCTCTTCAGGGCTAACCGTATAGACTAGATAATTAAAATTTTGGTATTATATTATTCATTGTATGTAATTTAGAAATAAAATTAGAAAAAATATGTTCCTTAACAAATTTTGAGTTATGAACCATTAACCATTTGGATACCTCAATGTACTATTAACTGATGTTAAATTGCACTTGTGAATTTTGAGGAGCTCTTCAGGCCGTACCGTGCAGAATAAACAATTGAAATTTTGGTTTTATATTTTTCAATACATGCACTTTAAAAATAAATTTATAAAAAAGTATGTCCTTTAACAAATTCCTGAGTAATTTATAATTAACCACGACGATACTTCAATGTACTATTAATTTATGTAATATTGCACTAGTTAATTTTGAGGAGCTCCTCAGGACGTACCGTGTATACTAAATAATTCAAATTTTGGTAGGGTGTTCTTCAAAATATACACTTTTAAACTAAAATTAGAAAATAAAATGTTTCCTAACAAAATTTTGAGTAATTTACAATTAACCATGACGATACCTGAATGAACATATAATTTATGTTATACTGAACTTGTAAATTTTGAGGAGCTCTTCAGACGTACCGTAAAGAATAAATAATTGAAATTTTGGTATTATATTATTCAGTATATCTAATTTAGAAATAGAATTAGAAAAAAATATGTCTCTTAACAAATTTTCGAGTAATTTGTACTTAACTTTGCAGACAGCACGATGTGTATTTAATTTAAGTTATATATTAATCGTAATATTTCGGGAGCTCGTCAGGACTTACTATTCGGGATAAATAATTGCAATTTCGGAATTATATTCTCTAGTGTATATACTTTTGGAATAAAATTACAAAATTATGTTTCTAAACAAATTCTCGAGTAATTTGTACTTAACTTCGTCAATACTTCAATGTACCTACTATTAATTTATGTTATAATGCACTTGTAAATTTAAAGAAGCTCGTCAGGACTTTCTATGCAGAATAGACATGTGAAATTTTGATAATACATTCTCCAATCCATAAGCTTTAGAAATAAAATTAGAATAAAATATACTCCTTAACAAATTTTCGAGTAATTAAATCGAGTAACCATGAACTACGACGATACCTCAAAGTACATTAATTTATGTTATCAAGCAATCGTAACTTTTAAATACAACTTTGCTCGCGCCGTTTTTACAATACAAGTCCTCTACAAAAACAGCATAGGCAAAGTTGTACATTTGATATATTTTTTATTGTCACGTGATATATTTTTATTTTTACTCGCTTTTTACTTTTAGTTGCTGTAGGGCTTAATGATGTTAGACAATATTGTAGATTAATTAATTTTAGAGCATTTTTCTTTAGCAAACGGTTTAAAAGTTACGGCACAAATAATACATAACAATCAAGCGTACAACTCAAATATATATATATATATATATATATATATATATATATAATATATACAAATTATTTTTCACAATATATAAATTAATATAACAACCAATTAATATATTAACATATTGGTGTACAACTTTCGTTCCGCCGTTTTTGCAATACGATTTGTTTGACAAAAATTTGGGAGAAAAGTTGTACGATAATTAATAATATAATGAATAATCCAGGATACTAATCAAATATATATATACAAATTATTTTTTACAATATATAAATTGAAAAATAAACTTACTTTGTCCACGTGCTCGAACAAAATTCTGCACCCCAAGCCTTCGCCATTTTTACTTTTTGTAACTAAAATGCCGAACTAAAATCCAATTTTTGTCCAACACTTTCAACACCGAATTACCACTTAATCCTAGCACTAAAAGTCACAGTAAAACTTCTGTCCGATTTCCGAATAATAACTAAATAATAACTGACTATTGTCTAAAATCTAGTCAACACGTTCGACGCCAAATTTAATATTTTATTAAACAAAAACTATGTCCATTAAAATCATCGTCGTCCAAGTCTCCAAAGGTGAAGGGTTGCGCGCGCACCCGAAGACAGTGTTAACACTTCTAAAAAATAAAATTTAATAGTATTAAAAATTGGAGGTGGAGTTAGTGAAATGGCGCGTAATTTGAATTTAAATTTGGTAGAAAAACATAAATTTTGTTTAAATTAATCGGACTCTTGAGGTTGTTGTTAATTAAATATATTACATTTGATGTTTTTAATTATTTTGTATACTTTGTTATTCGACAAATTTGTTCAAAATTAATTAATCTACAATTTAAAAAAATTAAAATCTATAATTAAAAAAAAATTCTTTACCAAATTCAAATTCAAATTCAAATTTTGCGCCATATTTGACACTTTTCACTAATTTTTACTAAATAACTTGTATATATGTATATTATATGAGTATCCTGGATAATTTAATATATTATTAATTATTGTACAACTTTGCTCCCGCCGTTTTTTGCATACAAATCGTATTGCAAAAACGGCGGAACAAAAGTTGTACACCTACTTGTTATGAAATAACAAATGTATTATATATGCCATAACTTTTAATATAAACGGTTCCTTCGACAAGATTGCATAAAATTAATTAATCAACATCATTAAACCCTACAGCAACTCGGTATACTAATAAAAAATATATCAAGTGTACTACTTTGCCTATGCCGTTTTTGCAGAGGACTTGTATTGTAAAAACGGCGAGAGCAAAGTTGTATTTAAAAGTTACGATTGCTTGATAACATAAATTAATGTACATTGATGTATCGTTATAGTTAATGGTTAACTACTCAAAATTTTGTTAAGAAACATTTTATTTTTTAATTTTATTTCTAAAGCTTATGTATCAGAGAATATAATATCAAAATTTCACATGTCTATTCTGCATAGCGAGTCCTGACGAGCTTCTTAAAGTTTACAAGTACATTTTAACATAAATTAATGGTACATTGAAGTATTGACGAAGTCTAGTACTAATTACTCAAAAATTTGTTATAAACATGTTTTTTTGTAATTTTATTCCAAAAGTATATACACTCGAGAATATAATTCCCAAATTATAATTGTTTATCCCGCATAGTAGGTCCTGACGAGCCCCCAAAATATTACAATTAATATTACTTAATTTAAATACACATCGTGCTGTCGGCAAAGTTAAGTACAAATTATGCGAAAATTTGTTAACATATATTTTCTGATTTTATTTTGAAAAAAACATACAATGAAGAATATAAAACCAAAATTTCAATTATTTAGTCTGTACGGTACGTCCTGAAGAGCTCCTCAAAATTCACAAGTGCAATATAACATAAATTAATAGTTACATTGAGGTATCCTCATGGTTAATGGTTAATAACTCAAAATTTTGTTAGGGAACATTTTATTTTCTAATTTTATTTCAAAAGTGTATATTTTGAAAATTAACTTACCAACATTTCAATTGATTAGCGTACACCGTACGTCCTGAAGAGCTCCTTAAAATTCACAAGTGCAACATAACATAAAATAATAGTGCATTGAGGTATCCTCATGGTTAACTGTAAATTACTCAAAAATTCGTCAAGAAACATTTTATTTTCTATTTTCATTTCTAAATTACATGCATGAAGAATGTAAAACCAAAATTTCAATTGAATTTTTGGACGTCCTGAAGAGCTCCTTAAAATCCACAAGTGCAAAATAACATCAGTTAATGGTA
>NW_020536762.1:0-22006 GCF_003426905.1 Ctenocephalides felis
ATATCTAATGATCATTTTGGACCGCCAAATATGGCCATTTTTTTACTTTTTCTTATTGATTCTCCGTAATCGCTAGACCTCTAGACCTGCCATCCCAAAACAGTTCTTTGTTTAGTCAATACAAATAAAATGTTTTTTGAATTACTTAAAACGGACGCTTCGTTCTCTCAAGATCTAAATTAACAATTTTTGGCTCTTTTGCCCCGTAATCTTTGGAACGGCTGGACCCGTTTTGCCAAAAACTAAGTGTTCCTACAATCATCGACTAAAGTTTTGTAATCAAACACACACACACATCCATTTTTTCTAAGATATGCCAAAATTCAGTAACCTCTGAAACGTAAAGATTATAAAAATTTTCACTTTCGACATTTTTGCGATTACTATATGTAACTTACCCTACGGAAATTAAGAAATTATTAAGTTATTTAATCAATATTAATTAATACACAGAGTAATATTTTTTTCAGACATATTTACATGCACTCGTCAACATATTTATATAATGCCCTAAGGCTTTGCAGACCTAGCAGACCTCGCTTCCGCCAGCCCTGATTTCAAAAGAAAAATTGATGATTTAAAAAAAATATTGATAAATCAATTCAAAGTAATCATATAAACTTTTCAAAAGAAATGACATTATAAAACTGATATAAAAAATAGAAAAAATCGCTGAACAAAATCGTAAAGATGCTTATACGAATTCAACGAATTTTAATGAATCAATAAATAATATTATTAACCTATTCTTAAATTAGAATTCAAAATTTACACAAATATACATTAATATACAACCGAGGAATAAATTCTAAATCATATGGTTAATCATAATTATATAAATCAAATATTGACAATAATAAAAATCATAATAATCATTTATAATTCCAGAAAGAAAACTAGTTGGTACTGGTATTTTGCCTTGAGGCAAGTCACATGAACTTCCCGAAATGTGTAAATAATCGACTTAATCAATAAAATATAAATTAATTTTGAGTGATTAAAAGTATTCCGAGTGGATTTATTTACACATCATTGCAAACGCACGAACAAACACGTTAACTCGGAGTATTTTCTAAAAGCATATTTTCAAAAATCAATAATTTTAATTAATCAATAATTATAATTGAACCAGTTTCCGTAGGACTTTAATGGTTTAACTATGTTCAAGACCAAGTACACTATTGTTTTAACCAACTAAATCATCTAATTTTATTTTAACAAACGCCAAAAAAACATTTTCTCTAACTTTGATAAATTTTTTAAAATTAAACTACTTGTCGTAAGGCCGTAATATTCAGTAAGTTCTATAAGGGCACTGATAAAACATCGCCAAAGAAAGTTTCATAAAAATTGACTTAAATTTTTTTTCAACAGTTAATTGCAAAACAGAAACGGCTTAGTAGATTTTCACCTAAAACTGATCAGTATCAATCCCAACTAATCTTTTCGAAAATATCTTTCGAACAGTTTTTAATTTTTTTTAAATCGGTTCGG
This sequence comes from Ctenocephalides felis, assembly GCF_003426905.1. Classification (NCBI taxonomy): domain Eukaryota; kingdom Metazoa; phylum Arthropoda; class Insecta; order Siphonaptera; family Pulicidae; genus Ctenocephalides; species Ctenocephalides felis. The sequence goes on from NW_020536762.1 coordinate 1,495, forward strand.
TACTATGAGCTTAAATGTGGACGAAATGTTTAACACTTCTTTCCAAATTACAAAGAAACGGCTCGGACGATCGTTGCACAAAACTGAGAAACGATATGCCTCATCGAGATACATCAAATGGTTTCTAAATTTCTGAAAACGTCGATCAAATGTCCTAATTTTGACAAATGCCAAAAATACAATACTAATTTTTGCAAACTTTGACGAATTTTTAAAGCTAAACCAGTTGTTCGTAGGACCGTAATATTTTAGTATGATCTAGAAGACTATGGTATCTACCGTCAAAAATAATCATAAAAATCGTCGAATTTTTTTTTAAAAAACTTTATTAAGAAAACGGCCCCGGGCGATCTCTACCAAAAACTAATCAGCACGATTTCCAACTAATATCTTTCGAACGGTTTTTGAGTTTTCAAAATCAATTCATAATTGCAGGCTAAAACGTAGACGAAAATGTCTCACTTTTCTGCGATTTATAAAGAAACAGCTTGGCCAATCGTCGCACAAAACTGACAAATAATAGTCCTCATCGAGATACATCGAGTGGCTTTTAAATTTTTTGAAAGCGGTCTAAGCCGTTTTTGAAAAACGACAATTTACGACAAAAAATCTTTCACATACACACATATACTTTTTCCAAATTTGGGCTCATTCGATTCAGAATGGCTTGAAACGTCGAGAAAACATAAAATTCGTAATTCGGATTTTTTTATGAAACATAAACTTCTCCTTGGGGAAATTAACTAGTGGTGTATGGCATTGTAAGTTAAGGCAAATTGCTGAAACTTTCCGTACTGTAATGATAATATTCGAGGAAAATTAATGTTTTCAAATTGATATTATAAATACTGTAACTTACATATTTGTTACAGAAAAGTAAATAAACAAAACTCAATCAATCAAATTTGAAATAAAGGGCTTATAATTAATATATAAGAAATATATAAACTGAATTACAAAGTTAAAATTATTTATTTCAAGTATATAAGTGAGCATTTGAACTTTAGGTAGAATTCAAAATAAAATCCACGTAGATTTTGCTTGGTATCTCTGCCTTGGCGAAAAACTAATCACCACTTTCTCCTCATCATTACAAATTGAAGTTTTTTTGCATCAATCAAATCGGATGTTTCATTCTCTCTCTCAAAAACTCGATTTCTAATAATTCAAAAACTAATTTCTGTACCATCAAATCGGTTGATCGGGGCGCCCGAAAACGTGAACGAAAAAATACGGACACACAAAACCACACGCACGCTTCCATTTTTTCTGATGTATGCCACAAATGTTCAAAACTTTCAAAACGTGAAGAAATGTAAAAATTCATTTTCGTTTGTCGGTCCATTACGTATAGATCTTAAACGGTACCCTAGTTATAATAATAAATAAAAGATAATCTTTGACGTTACGTATTTATAAATAAAAATGAAAATAGGCATGCGCCCCAAATCGAGTAGCCGCCCGGGGCGGACCGCCCCCACCGCCCCCCCCTGTACGCGCCTGATGTACACGCACTGAATTTCACACATTCAATAAAAATTGCTTCGATTTGGGGGACGATACGAGTTGCTTGGCATAGAATGATTTCGACTGGTCTTCCGTTTGACTTCAAAAAGATTGCCAATTTTCCAGTTCGCCGTGCGTTCGCATAACATAGCATTCGTGTTTGCGGGGTAATTTCAAATAGATTATTTAAAAATCATTGTTTTTCACATGGGCAGTTAAACGTTGCTGTTCACAAGTTGGAAAACATCTGCTTTGTTTTGTGTTAACGTCAGACCAAAAAATAAAAAATGTGGTTTACCAAAGAGCACTTCAATGAAAACGGATAATTTGCGGATTCACTTTCATTTACTTAGAGAAGTTCAACTAAAAAAACACTTCATTTTTGTAATCGAGTAAAATTCATTACTGTTGTATAATAAAATCAAATTTTCCCTTTTCAAATATAAACAAACAAAAATTTCTTCATCTTTCTCACGAAATTATCTGGTGGCGAAACGGAGTTCGTCGGGTTTGCTAGTATAGATATATATATTATATATATATAAATATATATAATACAGTGAATAGTACTTTGAAAGAATTTGCTAGTTCAAGTAAGAGGTATTGCATCTTAAGCGATTGTATACTTGTATCATGGATATAATACTGCTTCGAATAACATGCTAAAAACCATAACCAGATGGCTCATTGGGCAATCTTACCACCAAACACTTGATTAAAAATTGCTGTACCGCAATTTGAAAATTTTCAAAGCCTTAAAATGTTTTAAAAATTTTCTTAAATTTTCTTAAATTTTTTATTTTTTAAAATATTATTGAAATTTTGAAAACATTTGAAAAATTAGAAATTATTCAAAAATTTTTAATCATTCGAACCCAGTCGAATAATTCAAATCGGTTGAGTCGCACTCTTGAAATTGTGGCCCTGTATCAAAAATTGTTCAGTGTGCCCTTAAGAAGTGCAAAGACTTTTTACAAAATATAAAAAATGCATGAAATTAAAAGTTATTTATTATCATTATCTATCTGTAAAGTTTTGTGAATTTTTTGCAAATTATTCCAAATATATTTTCACTCATCCTTTTTTTTTTTTGCCAAAATCTAATTTATTAAGTGATGATTCTTCTTCAGTTTTTCTGCTTCTAAAGACAATAGTGACACGTGTGATAGACGTTTTTCCCTTGAAGTCATTTTTAATTAGTTCTAAATTTGAAAACATCACCAATTTTATTTATTAATTTTATTATTATCATTATTTGCTTTAATTTAATATTAAATCATCATAATACAATATAATTTTAATGAAATACTATCCTTTATTTGTGTACTCTATTTTATTTTTATTTATGTTACTATTTACCTATGTTACTAGATGTTATATTATTTAGCAGTTGTAACAGATATCGAAATTAAAAAAAAGTTGAAAAACGTTCTTTCGTAGTTGCGATTGTAACTGGAATGACCAAGAAAAATTGCAAGCACTTATTAGGTCGGTAAAAGTGGATGCAAGACCATTGAACTATTATTAACAATAATTCGACGAGTTTCTTGATAAAATAAATATTCTGATTTTAAACATGTTTTTTAGAACCATCTTTTGGTTTAAAAGGATATCTTTCCAGTATTTAGTCAACTTTTTCCTGAAGTGTTTATCATATCTTGCTTTGAAAAGGACAAAAGTTCTCCGGTTATAATTCGAACATACTACTTACGTCGGAAAGATTTTATTTTTTTTTAGCAATAATACAATTGAACTTTAAAATAAAGACTCCGGGTCTAAAATTTTCACTATTATTTCACGAAAATGTCTTTCTTCTCTAGACTTCTACAGATGTGTTTAGACTTAACTCCAATTTTAATGCTACTAAATAAAGTTGTTAATTAATAAGTGAATTATAAAATTATATTCTTCGCATTACTTCGCTCGCATTGCCTGACTCTCTTTATACATAATATTTAAGAACGGTTTTGAGCTCATCTATCAAAAATAGTTCATATTGAGTAATATATATTATAAGTTCCAAAAACAATTAAAAACGGTAAAACTTGAGTAACTTATAAAAAGACATCGAAATTTCAAATGATATCTTGAAATAATGAGCACTTATAGTTGGGACGAATATTCATTGCAAATGCTTAAAGGTCTTAAAACCATTATATATAATACATTCGCATATCATTAAAACTAGATTAGTTTTAGAGATATAATCTACAAAAAATATTAACTTTTCATGTAAAAAGATTTACTACTGAAATGTCATGCGGCCGTAAAGACTAAAGCAGTAATTACTAATAGATCTCTTCATTTTCAGCTAAGTCTAAATTCACATGTATTATTACCTATTAATTATTATTATTACAAAATATTATGGATATTATGGATATTCCATTGTGTTCGAAAGTACATATAAATTCTCTTAAAGTGTTCGGCTTCAAAGTTGAAAAGTGGGTTCTTTGAATGGCGTTTTTATTGTAAATAAAATATATTCAGAATCTTAATAACATTCAATACGTTACGGTAACAAAAGAAAATGCTAACTAAGTCGGAATATTTAATTTTTAGAACTCGTTGTTTTGATTTTAAAGTTTTGATGAATTGTTGCTTACGCTCGTTGGGGCCCTGTATCATTGATACGCTACCCCGGCCAAAATTTTCAAAAATCTTTGAAACGTATATATGCAAAAATGTTTAGTTTCGACTTTTTTGCCATTGCTATAACTTACCCTTTACAAGAAGTGCTTATTTGTCCTTGCGACTACGAATAAAAAGCTTCACAAATGTATAAGCCATTTAAAAGTTTTGCACTAACATTTTGATGAACATTTGGGCCCCTCTTCCAAAATGCTTTCGAATCATACAAGGATTGTATCAAATCCAGAGAAGATCTTTTTAAAAATAAACTATAACTTTTCAGAGAGCTACTGTCACCATTCTATCAACTCAGTCTCGTTTATTAATAATAAACGCACCATCCATATAAATGGTGACAAATTGCGAAAAATCACTAATATTGTGACAATACTAAACCACCTAAAAGGATGCAGTTCAAAGCTAAACTCGGAGACGTAGCAGTAATTGCTAAACAGAATGCAATAGTATTGAAATCTATTCGAAATCTAGTGATTTTTAATAATTAATTTCATAATCAAGTTGGACTTTTGACAAAGCTATAAATTATATGGTATTAACGCTGCAATGCTCCACAGCATTGTCAATATCTAGATTAGTGGGTCTATCTAATATCATATCAGAAATCCAGACATTGAATATCAAGGCCGTCTATTTTTTCAAGAACTAAGAGTCGTTTGCCGCGCCAAATTCTATATATTTTATTCGTAAGATACACGTGTGTCATCAGATAAACAGAACAAACCAAAATAATAAAATATTACTGTCCAGTGAATGCAGCATTTTACTGTAGAAGACTATTTCTTTGTGAAGTATTATCATCAAATCAGATTCGATGATTTAGCACATTAGTCGATTTAAATAGTGAATCAATAATAATCACACATATAGCGTTACAAATCAGTTTCTCATTTAGTAGATACCTGTCTTTTATCTATTGTAATTTTATTTGATGAATGCAGACTATAGTCAACCTTGAGACTATATTCGCGTCACTGACGTTACCGATGAAATAATTTAAGCGGGATAAATACTAAATTAGCCACGGCTGCATACACATTATCAAAAAAACAAAATTGAGATGATTTCTCTGTCTTGAAAATATAAATTTGACAATACCTACAGTGTTTTCCCTAATAAATGATGCCAAATTGAAAGCACAAGGGCAGAAACACTTGTTCTGAAAATTCAATATTACTTCTTCGATTTTTACGCAACTCGTCTTGATCCTGTCTTGGGGAAAAAAAATACAGGAAAGTTATGCAAGCTACAAATAATAAATGCTTGACATCTCTTTAGATCATATTTTTTTTTTGTCTATTCACAAACGATTTGGACTGTATGAGCTTTTAAGTACCGTTTCTCACTTTTTTTTTATTGAGGTTTTTCTCCTTTGATATACTTTTGATTGCATTGCTTTTCAATGCTGCCTATATTGAAGTTGTGGTTTTTGGTTCAATGCTGATTGATTTGTAAACAGATTGAACTTCAAAGACGTCGTAAATGCTGCGTCAACATTGAATAAGTTTTCCCCCTTACTTCTAATATCACACGTACAAATAAATAAAGAAACACTTTTTTAGAGTATCGGCGGCAACTGATACTTTGAGATGAGATAATTTTAAAAAAATGGCTTACAAGGATTTGAAGGAAAATTAATTAAAAATGTCATATGACAACACTTCTCTAAGAAGCTATAGTTGCTTAAGCAATTACTAATTTAAATAAGAACTTTAGAGCAAATAAGCTTAAAAAGATTATTTTGATAAAGTGTTTTTAAAATAAGAAAACTAATACAGTTTTGAATTTCAAACTAGTTGTAAGTGGTGTTTTGCCCTACGGTAAACAGCATAAACTTTCCGACATGTGTAAATAATCGATATAATCAATACGAATCTATATTAGTGGTTGCTGTAGAATAATTTTTATAATTAAACCAATTGTCGTAGGCTTCTAATATTTTCGTATGTTTATTAGCAACTAGCAATATTAAATAATATTATAATTATATATATTATTAATTAATATATAACTTTCTTGTTCAACATAATAATTAAAAACATTTTCGCATTGACTAAATAGAGTGGCGTATCAATCCGTTAAGCTTTTTTGAGCAAAAAAGACCAGATGACAAACTTTTGAAAAATAGCAATAATGAATTAGCTAGAAATTTTACTGAACATAGTTAGATAGTTGTTCGTTTGATGTGTGTTATTTGTTTAGATGTAGTTGGTCTCGTTTTCTCAGTAGGAAAAACTGGGTACGGGTGTGTCCCTTATATTTGATTAACAATAATTTTATTAATTTACCGGTTGCCCGAGAGAAAAGATGGTAATATAAACATTTGTCTAAATGGTAATACTGAAATACTATCCCTAAATGCAATGGATCAGTCAATCAAATTAGCCAAGAAAAGAGTGTGTGTCACAACCGTCCATAGGCATAAAAATAGTTTGAAAATAGCTATGAACATCTAAATGGTTTATAACGACTTTTATTGTCGTTAATAACAATAATATAAACACAACATAATATAAACATTTAAATAAAGCTTATGAATAAAATATAACAATATTTAACAGATTCTTTGTGAAATCTCTTTTTCTTGTATAAAATTTTCATCTATATTTCATGTTTTGTCTTAGTTAAATTAGATTGTTTATATATGTTACTTTTTTAACAATGTCATAACCGTAGCCACAAAATTTGTCACATCCGTACCCAATGCATACTTTTAAAAACAAATCATCATTCGACTGAGCTAAATTATCTAATAAAGCAAAAACTAATTGCTGGTAAATAACTACTGATGTTTAACCTACAGCAAAATATCAAAACAGTATCTATACATAAACCTATCTGTATACTATTAACAGTTATGTTTAAATGAATTCGAATAGGAAAACTTACTACTGACTCTTTAAAAGCAATGCTGTCTACAGATTATGTTGATGTAAGGCGCTGACTAAAAGCAATTGTGGGAACTTGTTCAAACAAACATACTACATCGTTCTCCCCTTGGACTCTTCTTCAAAATCAGTGTGGTATAGCTGTTATGGCGACTGTCACTACCGTACCCTGGCACAACGCAACCCAGTCTCCCCTATAATTGCTAAAAGTCATATTGAACCTTTGTGCTACGCTCTTATGCATAGTTTGAAGTTAAACTAAATAAATGATTAAACTATTTATTATGGATATTTACGAAAAGTATTTACAATTGTTTTTGCAGTGGGTGCCCCTTTAAGTTTCAATATTCTTTAAAATAAACTAAACGAAACCGTCGACCGCGCGATCTAAACGTTTTATTTGCGCGTAAATATTTACGGACGGCGTTGGAGCGTCGCGATCGGAACACTCGAGCTAATTGTTTGCCTAATTTACAAGGCGGGGCTTTACGCCGCGGCCGCTTTGCAGCTCAACTACTATATACATCGCACTTGACCAGCAATTAACAGCCTAGGGAAACACAATTTGTAGTGGAACGGTCCAATTTGAGTATGTAACCCTTTGTACATTCTAACATTTTTTTCTTCCATTGGGCATTGAAGTAAGTATATATTATGGATCTGTATACGTACGTTCGATAAAATATAATATAATTAATGACTTTTTGGAGAGAAAAGTAGATAATAGAAATAAATTAACTAGTGGGGTGCATAGCATCGTGCTTTAAGGTAAATTGCTGGAACTTCCCGTACCGTAATTGAAAATCATGGTACGGAACCCAAAAAAAGTTACACAAATTTGTACACATTATAGAAAATCTCTATAAAATATCTGATAATTTGATGTGCATATGTCTAATGATCACCGCTAGACCTGCCTTTCCAAAAATTCAAACAGTTTTTTATCTTGTCAATACAAGTAAGTTAGAATCGAACGCTCCGTTTTCTTAAAAACTGCGTTACCATTTTTGGCACTTTTTGCCCGTATCTTCAGAACGGAAAGACCGGCCCTTCGCCAAAAACTAATCAGCGTCTCCTTATCAATGCGAATCGAATGCTTTTTGAATTATTCAAATCGATTGATCCGTGTTCTCGAAATCGTCGACAAAATTTGTTTCCGTATACACACATACATTCATTTTTTCTATGGTATGTCAAATGTTCAGAAACTTTTGAAATGTAAAGATATATAAAAATTTTCACTTTCGATTTTTTTGCGATTACTATAACTTACCATACAGAAAGTTTAAAAAAGGATGTATGTGCATAAATTTAATGCATACATGAATATGCAACATTTTGAGGCAAAATCATTTCAGTTGTATTTATTATCGCTGTACCCATTGGTTTTTGGTGAAAGAAGATCCAGCAAGAGCTGAAACCAGAATTTTATATAAGCGTATTAAATTTCGGAGCTTTCTGAAGGAGAAACTGTGTACGGTTGTGCCACTTTTTTGATTAGCAAAATTTGTTCATTTACCAGTTAGCAGAGAGAATAGTAAATTAAATAGTAATTTGTCATGAAATAATATCAAACTATAGGTGTATGGCATCGTGCCTTAAGGCAAATTGCTGGAATTTTCTGTAGCTTAATGAAATATTCGAAGAATAAAATTTAGGACAAAAAATTGTATCTATACATACATACACACATACACACATCCATTTTATTAAGGTATACCAAAATGTTCAAAACCTACAAAACGTAAAGATATGCAAAAATTTTCAATTTTGATTTGAAAAAGGTTTATGACAAGCATAAACATATGTATACAAATAACAGCTAGAAAGACCAAAATGATTTATAACGACTTTTATTCTCATAAATATGTAACATAACACAACATAATCATTTAAACAAAGGATATGAATATAATATAAGAATATATTTATAACAAAACATAATCTTTCAAACAAGAAATCTTTGTGAAATATTTTTTCCTTGTATTGAATTTTTCTTTCTCTCACTCTTTTGTATTTTGCCTCGCAATTAGATATGTTAGATTTTTCTTAATTTTTTTATTCTTTGCCCGAAAACGACAAGACCCTATCTCAAATTAGTATTGTTTAGCTGTAGAAAACTGGTAAGATTCTGTCTACAAACACATTCAATAAATCTGTTAAAAATATCGAATTTTTAGTTAAAATTTTTCTATCTAAGTCTATATACAATTTTAACCTAAATTCTCCACCAATATTCAGTCGCGTAAAAAATGTATATGTACATAAATTATGAAGTGTGTAGCGTGCATATTATTTAAATAATATTATATGATTTAGTTTAGTTTAGTTAAATGTATTGCAGCTATGCTGAGGCTTGCAGCGCTGAGTGTATCTGTTGACAGAAATTAAACACAAACACGCTCGAGTCTCTAGCGCATAGCCTAGTTGTAGGAATCTTAGAGGCAAAAATTATTTTAAAGATTCCCATTAGTGCGAGGGAGATTGAATAATTTTTGCCTACGGGGAAAGAGAAAAAAAGTAACAGAAATGCTGTGACGAACAAATTTGATTCAATCCCCCACCGAAAATCAGGGTGGACATTTTTGTATAAAAGGCACAGCATTCCTGTTAAAAAGTGAGTCAGTGTTTTAGTTTTGATTTTAACGCATTTAATTAAAAGATACAGAAATTTTGACCTGGGTTCGCCGGCATTTCTGATACTAAATTAAATGCAGAAATAATTAATATTAAAGTAGTTAGTTTTCCGTTTAGTAGTGAAATACTGAGATTTTGACCTGGGTTCGCCGGCATCTCTGAAATTCGAACTAAACGCGAAAACTATTACTGGAAAAGTTGAAAACTTTAGACAGGGCTCCGAACAACGTTCGCTGACCAAATACAGAAATTTTGACCTGGGTTCGCCGGCATTTCTGACATTGGATTTGAACGTTACCGGTGGATTAATTAATAAAACAACTTAGTCCTGCTAAGCTGTTTTAGATAACTTAATCAACCGTACGAGTTGTTCTTCGTAACAAGATAGGGAGTTGTGTTTTAATGTATAATTAATGTAATAAGTGACTTTTATTAGTGTCTGTACGAATCCAAAATCTAAAGATAATACATGTTTTATAACTTATAGTGGTTTTCTTTATTGCATAACTGGTGCGAAAGTGAGAATTTAATAAGTTTATAAAATCTAGTGTTATAAACTGGCGCCCAAACGAGCGGGCAGAGCTAAAAAAGACACTGTTATTGAAAAAGACATTAATCCGAACACAATGGAATTCTCAGTTACTGAAGAAATGCTATCACGCGTTTTAAATTGTGCGACGGCTAGAAACGTTCCGCCGGGTAGTTTTTCAAAGTGCGATTACAAATTCGACGGATCTCGCGATGCGCATAAGGCTCAGGAATTCGTAGAAAAAATTGTTATCTACAAGAAATATGAACAAATCCCTGATGAAAGAGCCATCCGCGAGATGCCTTTGCTATTGACAGGTGAGGCAACAGTATGGTGGAAGGGTGTGGAATCGGAAATCCACACCTGGACAGACGTTATCACCAACCTGCAGGAATCATTCGCACCCACACGCCCGGACTACTTAATTTTTTCGGAATTATTCGAGCGTCAGAAGGAGAAAGAGAACGTAGACAAATTCATAGCGCATAAGCGAGCTTTGTTTGCGGAATTGTCAACGAAGACAGTAGAAAGGACGCAAATTGACATGATATACGGTCTCTTAACCTTAAAATTAAGAAAGTGCGTTGATCGAAGTAGCGTCAACACATTTAACGAACTACTGACAAGGTGTCGAACGGTGCAGCAGAACATACAGGAAGCCACATCGTTGCAAGAAACTATAAAGTGTGCGCACTGCAGAAAATTCGGACACGAAAAAGAAGACTGCAGAAAACTTGTGCAACAAACCCTGCCTCAGAGAAAACCGCTAATTGAAAATCAGCTAATTTGCTATGGCTGCGGAGAGAAGGGTTTTGTGCGAAGTAAGTGTCCAAGATGCAACTCGAAACCAAAAATTGAGGATTCACCGTTAGCTTTTTTCGCGTTGGGTGCAAAAACAGATGTTGCAATAAACAAATCAAGATGCACAATCTGTAGGAACCACAAAAGAAAACGGCCGGAAAGCAATGAAACCGACATTTTGTGGATGCATCGTCACGCGGACATAGGATTACCTAACGCAGGTATCTGTTCACGGCCCGTAATCCGAATGTCTATACAGGGATCCACTGGAGCAGGCTATATAGACACCGGAGCACGCAGAAGTTTGGCAGGCGCGAGCCTGTACGCGGTTTTGAAGGAGACTGGTCATCGCTTCGAACCTGTAATTATGCAGGTAACGCTTGCAGACGGCGTTGCAAAACGCGAACAAGTGTTATAAACTGTTATATGATTTAGTTTAGTTTAGTTAAATGTATTGCAGCTATGCTGAGGCTTGCAGCGCTGAGTGTATCTGTTGACAGAAATTAAACACAAACACGCTCGAGTCTCTAGCGCATAGCCTAGTTGTAGGAATCTTAGAGGCAAAAATTATTTTAAAGATTCCCATTAGTGCGAGGGAGATTGAATAATTTTTGCCTACGGGGAAAGAGAAAAAAAGTAACAGAAATGCTGTGACGAACAAATTTGATTCAATCCCCCACCGAAAATCAGGGTGGACATTTTTGTATAAAAGGCACAGCATTCCTGTTAAAAAGTGAGTCAGTGTTTTAGTTTTGATTTTAACGCATTTAATTAAAAGATACAGAAATTTTGACCTGGGTTCGCCGGCATTTCTGATACTAAATTAAATGCAGAAATAATTAATATTAAAGTAGTTAGTTTTCCGTTTAGTAGTGAAATACTGAGATTTTGACCTGGGTTCGCCGGCATCTCTGAAATTCGAACTAAACGCGAAAACTATTACTGGAAAAGTTGAAAACTTTAGACAGGGCTCCGAACAACGTTCGCTGACCAAATACAGAAATTTTGACCTGGGTTCGCCGGCATTTCTGACATTGGATTTGAACGTTACCGGTGGATTAATTAATAAAACAACTTAGTCCTGCTAAGCTGTTTTAGATAACTTAATCAACCGTACGAGTTGTTCTTCGTAACAAGATAGGGAGTTGTGTTTTAATGTATAATTAATGTAATAAGTGACTTTTATTAGTGTCTGTACGAATCCAAAATCTAAAGATAATACATGTTTTATAACTTATAGTGGTTTTCTTTATTGCATAACTGGTGCGAAAGTGAGAATTTAATAAGTTTATAAAATCTAGTGTTATAAGTGATATTATATTCTAAACTAGTGGTGCATAGCCTTAAGGCAAAAAAATGGAACGTCCCATGCCGTATTTAAACATTTTAAATACTTAATAATTTTAAAATATTTTCTAGCTTTTTTCAATAATTTAGATTTTTTTAGACAAAGCAATTGCGTTGCATAGCTGTTTTAGAAACGAAATATCAAAGCGCCTAACGCCGCGTTGCAGTCTAATGTTCAAACATTACGAATTTTGGCACGGAATCCATAGAATTCCAATTTTATAATTATTATTGAAATCTCTATAAAATATCTTATAATTTGATGTTGATATATCATATGATCATTTTTGACCGCCAAATGGCATTGCCGTGGCCAAAACATGATCATCACGTCTCCTCATCAACACGAATCGAATGTTTTTTGAATCATTCAAATCATGCTCTTGAAATCGTGGACGAAAAATTGTATCCAAACATGCACACATACATACTATATAGACACATATACATCCATTTTTTCTAAGGTATGCCATATAGTTCAGAAGGTGCTGAAACATAAAGATATACAAAAATTTTCATTTTCGTTTTTTTGCGATTACTATGATTTACCCTACCAAAAGATTTTTTTTATTCATTGTTTTATTGACTTCGTATACGGTGTTGTGCCCCATCCAGCGACGGAGCCAACAAAATGTAGGTTCTTCTTGCTGCTAAGTATCAAGCTGATTCCAAACTGTGAAGGCGAATGAGTAAAACAGATAAAGACTTTTGATGTTTATGTTTATTTCATGATTCTTGAACACTTTTCATATAACTTGAACACTGAACTTAAATATAATTCCATTGATTACTAAATACTACTAAACATTATGACGACTGAACTATATTGACTGAAATATGAAATAAGAATGCACTAGGAATGAACTAGAAATGAACTAAGACTGACTAAGAATGAATAATGATTTCATCATCCTGCAGCTTTTATATTCCTTTTCTAGAATGTTCGTTCAAACTTGTTCAGATTCGTTATATGTGAGTCAGAAACTACGCTTTCCTTATTTATTTAAAGCGCAGTTTGTGGTTTTGCAGTTAGAAAGCTTTGCAAAAGACCGTTATTCTGAACACGTGACGTTCTTATCTCTAACATACAATGTAAAAGCTATGACTCAACAAGCATACTGCGTCGTTCATATGCTGACCGTTATATAGTAATTTATAATATTATTTATAATTATTATAAATGGGTAAATACCACTACACCTCACCCGCCGAAAAACGCGCGCCCTCGTGCGTTCATAAAAAGAAAAAAGCGTTTCGCCTGTTTCAAAAAAAAATGTTTACGCTCATGTTATTACATTGTATGGAAACTTGTACAGATCTCTTATAATTACTTGCTTGAATACAGTTAATATAATGTTAAAGTTCATATAATATTACAAATACATTTTTCTTTTCATGAAATTTCAAAAAAATGTTAGTAAAAAAATTTTATTTAATATTGTAGAGCAATATGAGTGAATTTGCAATTAAGCATAATTTTATTTCAATGATATTTTTTCAAAATTTCATGATTACAGTTGTGTAATATAATATCTTTATAATATTTCAAAATATGAAATTTCATTGGTTAATAATAAAGTGAACAGTTCTATAATAATTGTCATAACTTATAATATAACACTGTTGTTTTTTTAAAAAAATATTTGATTTCATTTACATAGTAAATTTTAATATTTGTGAAAAAGTTTGAGAATCTTTGGTTGTGACAAGTTGTTTTAATACATTAGTTTTTTAATCTTTGTTTCAAAATATTTCATTTTTTTGTAACTTAACTTGTTGTCTATTTTGACAATTGAAATATTTATTTCATTCATTGGTTTTGTAAATTTCAATTTGCAAAAAAAATTCATTCTCAGTTAGCATGTCCTTTGTCGTTGATCCGTTTGGTCCATCCTGTACCATTTTTTGTCTTAAAAACTCTGTATGCATCTTTAAATAGAGGCATCAGTTGTTTGGATTTACTTGCTTAAGGGTTTTTGTCTGTTATTAATTCTAAATCGTCGATTTTAAATGTTGTGGTTTTACGTACTTCTCGTAGGATTTCTTTGGTTTTGTTCGTTGATAAGGATGTTTGACTGTGTTGTAACTACCTCTGGTTCTTCAACTTTTTTTTATTACTTTGTTTGTTTGATATTCTGAACGTTTGTTTGTAAAATCTTTGTCTGATTGCATTTTGTGCGTTTGTGAAACTTGGGGGTTGTTTAAAATTTTGTATTTCTGTTCTTTTTCGTTATTTGATGTTGTTAAAAATGAAACGTTTTTGTCATGTGTTTCTTTGATTCCGTCATTGTCTTTTTATTGCTGTTTATCGTTTTCTAAATCTTGTTCTTTGATTGGTTTTGTGCAAAAAGTATTGTTTTCAATTTGTAACGAAACCTTTTTGTTTTTAAAATTTATTTCCTTTTCGTCGATTTTAATTATTAAAAATAAATTGGAAATTTGTGCGTTTAATTCACGTACTGTAATTGTATCGTTTTCGGATGTTATTGAAGGTTGTGGGTGTTGGGTTTGGAAATTTGTGGGTTGTTGGTTTTTGTCACAGTTTGACATACACTGGGTATGTGTGTTGGCGGTTGCATTTTCTGTACGTGTGTGTGAATAGTAGTAGCATGTTTGCTGTGTTCGTTGGTAGTTTTTTTTATTATTTTTTTATAAATTTATTTGAACAGCGTTCAGAACTTATGGATTCTATGAGCTGTTGTGATTAATATCTTACAAACTACGTTTGTCTTTATTATAGGTGGCAACCCAAACAGTTGTCTCATCTCTATGTGCTGAATTTTTTATTATTACAATTACTGTAATAGTGATGCATTTAATTGGTGCAGCAATGCCGTATTTGGGCTGATTTCACTTGGAAACATATTGCTATCTATATTTCCAAGTGAAAATCGTTGTCACTGCTGCCTGACAACAGGCTGCTCGAAGTGGGTATCGAACCCGGGACCCCTGATCCAGGTCCATTTGTTCTAGTCACTTACCTACGAGCGAGCCCTGTTGGTAGGGGTGATAAATGTTTTTGACATGTAATGATGATTTCGATTTGTATAAAAATTTCTTCGATTTGAATTTCTACATTCAAAAATAAAATGTTCCGGTTTTTTACAGTAATTACAAAATTTTTGGTTATTATTATTTGAATTAGCGTTATTCCTTTTATTTAAGAAACATTGCGGAGCAATATAACCACATTTTTTACAAATGTAATATGTTATATTATTATTTTGATTATTTCTGATATTTGATGAATTTTGACAAGCTTCTTCTTGCGAAGTCAATAGCATCAAATATCAGAAAGCGAAGTCAATAGCATCTAATATCAGAAAATCGACATTTGACTAATGTTTATAACAGTTTGCTTAAGTCATTTTCAAAAACTTTTATGCCTACTTGATGATGATGATGATGATAAATTTTTATATTTTTATCAATATATGTTACAAAGTCCAGTATAATATTTTATGCATTACTACCTAATAGGTATTTTTGCATTTTATGTATGGTATTTAAGGAAGTTTTAATAATCTAGTCACATATCAATATCAATAATGTTGACAATAAGTGAAAAAAAAGTAAACAAAAAAAACACTATTCGTTCAATTATAACTTACAACTAAGATAACACTAAAGCTTAATACTAACTAAAATATAATATTATGAATAGGTGTAACTATATCTTTTCCAAATACTACTCCTCTATCAGGTGGTTCGGCAAAACGTATTTGCCGTACCATATCATGTCTGTTGTAATTCTTCCTAGGCTTTTTATGATTGGATTTGGACTGTGTTTGCAATTTTCGAAGAATTTCGCCGTCATGTTGAGTATGGTCTCTTTAAAAGGTTGCAGATTGGACTTTTCATAAAGATACTTACTAGATTTGTAGTATTTTGTGATTGGATCTCTCTACTCATTTAGTATTGATCGTAATACTTTATTTTGTAATATTTGCAGTTTATGAATGTTACTTTTACATGTAGTGACCCAAATTTGTGCCGCATAAGTGATTATTGGTCTTATTAATGTGAGATATATGGTTCCCTTATTTTTTGAGTTCAGAACACTGTTTCTATGTAGTAGTGATTTTAGTGCGTTCATTGCACCGTATGCACTACTTAGTTTATTTTTAATATGTTTTGTGAAGGTTAATTTTTTGTCCAGTATGACACCCAAGTATTTGACACTGTTTTCCATTCGATTGGTATATTTGTTACTTGTAAATTATTATTTGGAATACTTCTTTTATTAGATTTAGAGAGAATTATTGCCTCGGATTTTTCGGCATTAATTTTAAGGCGCCACAATTTCGTGTAGTTTATGATCTCGTTTATATGTTGTTGAATTCTTGTAACTGATCTTGATGAGCTTAGGTTTGCCGTATCGTCGGCAAATATCAGCATGTCATAAATATATAAGTTGAACAGTGTAGGTCCAAGTGTAGATCATTGAGGTACCACTGCAGTAACCATTTTTAGACTTGAAAGTACATTACCAATTTTTACTTGAAAATTTCGATCACAGAGATATGATATGATAAATTTAATTATGTACTTTGGGAATTTTAAAATAATTAGTTTATAGATTAATCCTGTGCTCCAAATTGTGTCAAAAGCTTTCTCAATGTCAAGTAACACTAGTCCTGTATGATTACGTTTGTTAAAGTTAGTAATGGCTTTTTCTACCAGCACAGATAGTGGATGCACTGTAGAATGTCCTTTTTTAAACCCAAATTGAAAGTTTGGTATAATATTTAATTTTTCTATATGTTTGTTGACCCTGGTTTGTACGACCTTTTCTGCCACTTTACTCATTGTATTGAGTAGTGCAATTGGACGATAGTTTGCTGGTATATTGTTTATTTTACCGGGTTTGTGTAATGGCATCATGGTTGAACTCTTCCATCGAGCTGGAAAATATCCCAAAATCAGTATTTGATTTATTACTCTTGTTAGCAGTATATGCGGCAAGTTTTTAATTATGATGTTTTGCAACCCATCGGGACCTGAGGCTTTATTATTTTTGAGAGTTTTTAATGACATTAACTTGACAGTAACAATTTTAGTCTTGGATCTACAGTGAGCAGTTTTAGAGATGAATGACTGTACTAAATTTTCTACTTTTTGGGAAAATAAGGTGTTTTGACTGTCGGAATTTAATCGATAATTATTTTCAAATTGTTTAGCTAGTACTTCGGCTTTCTGAATTTCTGTTGAGGCCATCCCCGTATCGCAAACTAGGGCAGGTATTTGTGGAAGTCGCTTTGTGATGCGCTTTATAGTTGGCCAAATATTATTTGGATATGTATTTATTTTATTCAGTTTGTCAGTCTAGCATTTGTTACGATATTCCTATATTTCTACTTGGATTAATTTTGTTAGTTTATTCACATGGGATTTCAGGTGTTGTTTTCCGGAAACTTTTTGACTTGATTTTTGAATTTTATTTTATTTATTATGTCTTGTGGTAAGCTGTCAGCAGTATATTTTTGTGGATTTCTGAAAGGAATAGTTAATTTAATAGCGTTATTTATCATGCTTACTAAGTGTTCAATTGCTTTATCTATCTATCTATCTTTTTCAATTATTTGCATTCTGTGATTGATATTTAAGTTTATTAATTTTTTAAATAGGATCCAATTGGCTTCTGCGTAGTTTAAGTACTTTGTATTGTCAGACTCATAGACGGTTAATTTGCTATTTATTTGTATAAAGACTGGATTATGATTGGAGTTTAGACATGACAGAGATGTCGGTTGAGTTGTTATATGTACATTTTTTGTTAAAGCCAGGTCAATAGTACTATTATCATGATGCACACATTGAGCAAATCTAGTAGGAGTATCTGGGTAATGCAGCTGAACATTGTTCACTGTATTATTAATATATTTGCATAGTTTTTTACCACTGTTATTATTTCCTCTGCATTTCCACATTGCATGTTGAACGTTGAAGTCACCAGCTATAAGCACTTTATTGCTAACAATAATGAGTAATTTGATGTCACGTAGTAATAATTTGTTGCACGGAACATAAATAGATATTATTGACAGTTTAGAATTTTCAATAAATATATTTATGGCAGTCGCTTCAGTGTACTTCAGTTCTGGTAAGTTGAGTTGCTCATGCTTAATGCAACGCCTGACAAGAATGGCTGTACCTCCCAATGAAGACTTTTCTCTATCTGTTCTATACACTTTGTAATTTTTAATATAAAAAGTATCTTTCTTTTGTAAATGTGTCTCATTTAAAAAGACTATATCTATGTTCTTAGTTTCAAGTAATTCAATAAGTTCAGCTCGATTTTTCTTGATGCCCTTTGCATTAAAGTAAATTACATTAATGTTATAGGTTTGGTTCAAGGCCATGATACTAATGAGTCGAGTATTAAATGATATTTTTCACTATAGGTCTTTGCTGTCTTGAGAGCTGTAGATAATGTGTATAATTCCTTAAATATTGTTGCCACTTCTGGATCTTCAAATGCTGATTTTATATGTTTTGCTGCATTTAAAATCCCTTCTGTCGTGCTAAAATCCGGTTCTGCCAAAGAGTTTACAGCTGGATTTTGGGGTCTGGATTTGCATTGTTCTTTTGCCTCTGAGATGACAGCAGAATATGTCCTCGACGCATAAGGTGAATTTGCAAATTTATTCTTTTTTTCCTCCTTGTACTTGAGCAAGTATCCACAACGTGAAAAGTTCGCAGGGTGTTTTTCTCTACAGTTGACGCACTCTGCTGGTTCATTGCTAGTTTATTTCCACTGTCCTGGTAAGTGGTCTTCAGTACATTTTACGCATCTGTATTTCAAGTTACAGTTGTAAGAGGTGTGACCTACTGTTTGGCACTTTCTGCATTGTTTAACATCCGGTGGTTTATAGTTCTCCCATTTAAAAAGATGGCCGTTGATGTTGTTCACCTTTTTTAGATTATTCATATCCTGACTGTTATCCAGTATTATTATGTAGATAGGTAGTTTGATTGTGTGTCCATCCGAATGTTTTTTCTTGAGTTGAATTACTTTTGTAACTAGTATGTTGTTTTCGATGAGACAGTCATGAACTTCCGTATCTGTAATGTGTGGGTTCAGTCCAGTAACAGTAATTTTTTAGAGAAATTGTTACTGGTGGAGTAAGGAGTATAAAATTGAAGTTTTAATTCTTTAAGTTCGTTTTTAATAATTTCATGATCTTTTATATTGGTAGTGTAAAGTTTATTTCTATATGGAATAATGTATTCAAGAGTAAATGATATTTTAGTAGCGTCTTTTACGTACTTAATAGTTTTAAGATCAATTGTGCTTCTGATAATGATAGGTGGAATTTCTGTAGAAACTTATTCGATGGGAGCCTCTTCATTACTGTTATTATTGTTTGAATTTCTCCTTCGTTTTTTGTTTGTCACTGTTTGAAAATCGTCCATGTCCATGTCATCTCTGTCTGTTAAGGATTCGAAACTATTCGCACAAGAAATAGTACTTGTGGTTTCTTCCATTGTGTTTTGGGTAGAATCTACATTATTTAAATTTATTTCTAAAGATTTCCTGGAAATATCCTAGGTAAATCTTTGTTACCTTCTGTTCTTCCTGCAGCTGAATCCAGTATAGTAAACTGACCTTGGTATAAGTTTCTCAATTGCTGCTTTAACACTAAAGACTTTTTATCACCACAATCTTCGGTTTTCCAAAGATCCTTCTTCTTCTTTTTGCCTTTTCACTTCGACATCAGCCACAATCCGGGAACATTTGGAGCACTTCAAATATCTTCTGTAGCAATCTCGCCAAGTTCTCCCCATTTTATGCCTACTTTTTGAAATGTTTTTTGTGTTTATTGTTGCATAGTCATGTTCTACTGTAAATATGTTTGAATAATGAATTCGTCGTAAAATTCTTCTATTCTGTCTCAAAAACTTTTTACTGTTTCGTTAGATTTTCGTTTTAAATTGTTTAATTCAATTAATAAACTAGCAATCGGTCTTTTAACAACACATTCATTGATCAAATAACATTTTAAACCGTCCCACGTATCAAAATTAATAAATTGGATTTTTGCAAAAATTTGAGGATCTAATTTCAATTTTTTACTGTAAGCAATTTTTCCGCTTCTGATGGATTCAAAACCCCTGACAATACATCACAGGCAGTAATAACTGAAGGTTCCCC
>NW_020536763.1:0-24800 GCF_003426905.1 Ctenocephalides felis
AATGTGTAAATACTCGACTTAATCAATATATATATTAATATATTGTGTGATTTTTAATACGTATAGTTGTTGTAAGGTTTGGCAGTTTGGCTCTATAATGTGAAAAACTATTGCAGATTATTCAATTTTGTAGATATTTACCTATTTACATATAAAGTTATTTCCGCAAATTGTAGTTAATTACATTATTTGCCAACATTAGCGAGCTCTTAACAATCACACTCGTTTTTCTTTCCTTAATAATTCAAACGTTATAGATCATTCAATGTAAACAAATATAAATTTTATAAATTTTAACAAAAAAAAAACAAGTATAATTGACTGCAAAACCAATTTTGAATGAACTTTTTTTTTTTTACCTTATAATCAACTTTATTCATTAGCAAATAACTAGTACCCCAGCAATTTTTTGAGAGAATTAAACAGAGCTCTCTCTTTAACTGACATTTTCTTATAAGCTTGAACAAACTTTTTCGGTTTGATATACCTATAAAACGCATTCATATTTTTTTATGTAATATTTCAATATAATACCTTTTTAAGTTTAATTCTATATTTTGCTTTATTTCTACATACTCACTCAGACAATTTAGGTGCTGGCAATGCCATATTGAAGTTTAAAACTTTCATGTTACTTTTAGCCATAGCTTTACAATTTCACGATAGCTTACAATTATTTAAATTCATTAATCACAATATTGGTGTTTTTGTTTTTATGCTATCTTAAAATGACAAGTAAATAAAAACAAACCAAACGCAATTTGAGAAACAAATGAAAATAACATTTTATTACTATTGAGCTAAAAAAAATCATAGAAATAATAACCTCTTGCAATGATCAAAGTCATGTATTTAAATGATATATTTTTGATAATTATACTGCCGATATACATTAATTCGTATCAGTATTCAGATGTTGCTTAGTAATATTTGTATTATTCTTTATCAGGTTAACAAATTTTATTTATTAAATAAACTAATCTGAATATCTTGTTTAAAAATTGTAAAAGGTACAAGAAATCTCATATAATAACCTCATACTGAAGACGTATATTTATATATCATTTCATTTTTAAAACTTCTCGATAGTTCTTTATGGGGTAAAACAATAGAATTAAGCAGAATCTTTTCAGCAGGCACAATAATAACAGAACTACCTGAATCAAGAGGAATAAAGACTGATTTATATAAACCGATACATATATATATATATATATATATATATATATATAATATATATATATATATATATATATATATATATATAAATAAAAATGGAGCTCTCTTTCAAATGTCCGAATAAACTCAAAAAACGGCTGAATCGATTTGGCCAGTCTTAGTCTTGAAAAATTCGTGCCAATCCAGAGATTGCCCAAAAGGTGAGAAATTATTTCAAATCCGCGTAGAAACTTTACATTATTAATTTGAAATTTTTTGTTGCAGCGTAATTGAAATAAAACAAGGACGGTGTCTAATATATGAAATGTCAAACGTTTTTGACAGATGATGTTCGATTATGTTTAATAGGATGTTTTACGTGAATATTATTTAATTATGATTGAATTGTAGCAAGTAGTTTTGTTTGTAGTTTTATTTACATACAAAAACGTTAGTAAACGGGCCGCAAGTGTTACTAGAGACTCAAAATATAAACTTTTTTGATATTTTAATATGAAAATTCACTTTTTGGCATATTTTTCTCAAACACGGTGCTCTGAAGAAAGATCTCATTTATATAATTATATACTCATTGGTATTTATAAAACATTTTCTAGGTTATATTATTTTTTATTCATCTTATTTAAATTCAGAACCTAAATTTGGTATCGATCAAATGGACATTTTGTCGAATAACGTTTTTCCAATTATGATTTCCCAGAATTTATCGCAGAATAGATATTAATATGAAGGTCCGGGATTAAAAAGGTCCACCACCGATGTGCCAAAAATCAGTAAAGTTAAGCATTGTTTAACAACAATATTTGAAAGTAGAGGAAAAAAGATGTATAGCCAGCTACAAACTTGATTTGAAAACGATAATCTTTGAAATGGGGGTAATAAACGGTAATCTTTGAAAATCCATAATATAAGTATTTTCTTCCGTTGGTAGTTTTAGCATCAGTTAAAAATGTAATTATTTTGTAAAATACCTTTAAAATTATAATAAGGCTTTAAACATTTTGCCACCTGCCCGTTACAAGTTACCCGCACATAGGATAAAAAGGTCTAGATAACAAATTTTTGAAGACATCAAAAAGCACATTTCTACAATGATGAAGTAGAATTCAGTTTACTGAACGTTGTCAGATAATTGTTCGTTTGATATGTCTTATTCGTTGTGATATAAATGTTATGGTTTTCACAATATAGTTTATATTTGCTCAAAGTCAAATTGGACCTTTGTGTTTCGCCCTGCTCTACATATATACTTTTTTTAATTAATTACTTTAATTCATCGAATGTAACTTGAAACTTTTCAAAAAGCAGGTCAAAGAAGAAATACTTGATTCATTATCTATCTCTCCTCGCAAAAATTTGAAAATTTTGTATAAGCTCAGTAGTACACAAAATCCAGAATCCAAGAAGAATCTAAAAAACTTGAAACGTAATTAATAAGCCGAAAGACCAAAAAAGACTCGGATTGGATTATACGATGTTTTCTATAGGAAGTGTATAAAACTTGCAGTTTTATTATATTGACAAAATATAGACAAATGGGGTTTATTGTTTTTATAATACCTCTTTGTATATAGCATTGAAACAACACATCCTTATACACTTAAAGTATTAATATTTTTGATTCTCTCAGTGGCGGATCCAGCTTCGGCATCAGGGGGGGGTCATAATTGAAAAGTTTTTATAGTCCTCAAT
The DNA here is from genome assembly GCF_003426905.1 of Ctenocephalides felis. Lineage (NCBI taxonomy): Eukaryota > Metazoa > Arthropoda > Insecta > Siphonaptera > Pulicidae > Ctenocephalides > Ctenocephalides felis. Next base: position 2,872 of record NW_020536763.1, read on the forward strand.
GAGTATGTAACAAATTTAATATATATATATATATATATATATATATATATATATATATCTATATATATATATATATAATCTCGTGTCACGATGTTGGTTCGCGATGGACGCCCAAACTACTGGACCGATTTTGAATTTTATTGGATCATCGTGTGCATATATATCCAACTTAGGTTATAGGAAATTTTGAAAAGTAATTTAGAATATAAATGCATAATTTTTATAAATTTCAAAAAATTTTGACAGAAAATGACCAAAAAAAAAACAAAACACTAAAATGACAAGTGTCAAAATTAGAAAAAAAAATTGACAGTTCAAAAATATAATTCAAAAACATGTACATATATAGATATATCCAACATTTATATCCAAATTAGATGCAATGCTATATTCAAAATCACTGTATATAGTTTTAAAATCTAATTAAAAGTCAATATTTATAAATTTAAATGAAAGTTGACATTAAAAAAACGTGAATTGACATTTGACAATATTTATAAAAATTATTAGATAAATAGATTTATAATTTATATTCATTTGATTTGCTTACGAAATTAGTTTGGATACCAAAACTTCCTCAAAACATTATAGATCACAATAAAAAAACGACATATTAAATTTAATATTATTAATAAACAAAATTTTGACAATTCACAAAAATTGAATTTTTGACGACTTCAATAAGAAACAAATACATTAATTATTCAAATTTTTGTTATAGTCAATATTGTAGATACAAAACATTATTGAAAAATATATTATATCACATTATATTAAATTTCGACCAAGAAGGAAATATTTATTTTATTTTATATTTTCTATAAATTTAGATACATTTTGACAGAAATTTACTAAAAAAAAAAACAAAACACTAAAATGACAAATGTCACTATTTACGGATTTATGATTTCTGAAAAAAATTGACAATTTTAAAAATATATTATTTTTACTTATTGAAAAAGGAACAGATGTATTATAATATATCCAACAGTTATATCCAAATTAGGCAAAATGCTATATTCAAAATAATAGTAATATATAACGTTTATAGATTTAAATAAATTTTGATAGTTGTAAACTAAAAAAAAGTGAAAGTAAATGTATTTATCAATATCTATGGAATGTATTAGATGAATAAATTATAATTTATTTATTTGGTTTGCTTAACATATTAGTCCGGATACTAACACGTCCTCAAAACAGAATAAATCAGAATGAAAAAGCGACATATTGAATTTAACTTTAATTATAAACAAAATTTTGACAGGTCAAAAGAATTAATATGTTTAACGAATTCAAATAGGAACACATACATTAATTATTCCAACTTATATTACAAATCAAATTTAAGATACAGAATAATAAAATTTATCAAATTTAAATAAATTTGGACGGTTACGAATTTAAAACAAATGCCGAAAATGACGTTCGTTAATATTCCGGGAAATTTATGAATAAATTGATTTATGATTAAGATTTTATTTGCTTAAGTTGTTCATTCAGGTAAACATCACAAAATTAATATAAATCATGATTGAAAACTGAATATTATATCATATTATATTAAATTTCAAAGTGCTAAAAATCAAACATAAATTTGGACTCGAATTCCTCAGAACTTTATCCATGTTAGTTACAGGGATAGTATGAATATCAATTTATAGTCGGAAATTTATATCATAAGCGTTTTGTAAGTAATCACACAATTTTAAAAAATGCATTGAAATCGATGAGTGTCTAATCATGGAAAATTTTGAAAGAAAATATTAAAGGCTTATAGAAAGTTCTCAATAGTATGTGACCAATAGTATGTGAAACCATTTCTAAATAAAGCATCGTAGAACATGTTAAAATGTTAGCTAAAGGTAAATAGGACGTAATACCAAATAAGATATAACAAATTTATAAAAATCACTTGGTTATTCATTATACATTTTGTAATATACTCATTTATTCAAATATTTAATTATATCAGTTTATTTATTATTTAAGTTAAAAAAAAACACTTTAGTCAATAGTATTGATCCATCATATTCAAATTTTAATTCCGATTTTATTTATTTTTGGATTGATATGAATTTTTTATAACAAAGGTTTCAATTTGGTTGTCAAACGGATTCAAATTTCAATCAGACGAATTTTAATAAGGGCCGTTGCAACGCAAGGCTGGGTATGCTAGTATATATATATATATTAGGGTGGTCCTTAAAATGGTCATTTTTGAATTTCCTTGCTCCCAGGGGCTCAAATATATAGCTATATATATATATATATATATATATATTATATAGGGTGGTCCTTAAAATGGTCATTTTCGAATTTCCTTGCTCCCAGGGGCTCAAATGGTTCCAAATTGTAAAAAACAATTCTCTGAAAGTTTTAGCTCTTAATATTAACGTTTAGATAGAGCGCAATTCAATCAAAGTTTGTATAGAAAGAGCATGGAAAAAATTTTGAAAATAAAAAAAAAATGTTTTAGGTATAACTTAGCGACAAATGAATGAGTTTTATTCATTCATTTGTTTGCTAAATTACGTCTAAAAAACATTTTTCAAATTTTTGAAAAAAATTTTATGCTATTTCCATTCAAAACTTTGATTGAATTGCGCTCTATCTAAACGTTAATATTAAGAGCTAAAACTTTCAGAGAATTGTTTTTTATCTATTTGGAACCATTTGAGCCCCTGGGAGCAAGGAAATTCGAAAATGACCATTTTAAGGAATATATATATATATATATATATATATATATATATATATAAATATATATATATATATATATATATAATATATATATATACGAAGCTTAAAGATTCGCGGGTTAAAAGGTCCACCGCCAATATCTCAAAAACAAGTAAAGTTAAGGATTTCTTAACAACAATATTTGAAAGTAGAGGGAAAAATGTACAACCAGCCATCACCCTGATTCTTACGACGTTAAAAAAAGCATTTTTACAAGAGATAAATTAAATAAATATTTATTCCAACTTTGCTGGTGAATATTTTGAACAAAATGTCAAATTAAGGTTATTATACAGAGTTATCTCTGTAAAAATGTATCTATAAAATTCATATTTTCATTGGTTGAATAATGTAGCTATTATTTCATTAAATCGCTTTAAAGTTAAAAATAGTAAATTGGATTGTTTGTCCTCTCGCCGATGTTACGCCCGCCTATGGGGTAAAAAAAGACCAAGTGACAAATTTTTAAAAACAGCAAAAAAAAAACAAATTTTTACAGTGATGAATTAGCTACAAGTTGTACTAAAACATAGTCAGATGATTTTTTGTTTGATGTGTCTTATTGATTATTATGTTTTTCGTTTAGTTTTTACAATATAATTGCTCAAAGTTAAATTGGACCTGCCTAACTTTATATATATATGTATTTTTTTAAAAATAATCTGCGTCTTTGACATGAGTCAAAATTTGACCTTTTCTCGACGATTTCTCGTCTGAACCGATGTTAAAATTTAAAAACTATAAAATGAAACTGGATAAGCGCTTGCGTTGATTAGTTTTTTTGAGAAAATTGGTCGATCCGTTTCTTTACTATTGGCAGAAAAGTGCAAAAATTATCGTCCATGTTTTTGTCAAAAATTCTTAAGCGTTTTTGTTTAAACTATTCGATTGATATTATTTGAAAATAAATGGTTTCTGGCGAAGATTTCATTAATTTCATTTCTATTTTTTCATAATAGATTGTCATTTTTTTGGGCATTCATTGAAACTTTGAATAGCGATAGAGTTTCTGCTCTAAATGAACGTACTAAACTATATTAAGGCCTGCGACAAGTGGTTTACTTATGATAATTAAAGTTTGGATGATTTGGCCGCGCTTTTAAAAAATTCACCGTGTTTATGTATTCGGCTTCGTATTACGTATGTGTTCGTTTTCCATCAATGTGTAATATTCAAACCATTTTTTCAAAAAAAATAATTACTATATTTGAAAAAAAAAACAATTTGATTTCTCTAGAAATTGTTTAGAATATACCTTATTTAGCAAAACAACAGTCGAGTATGGTGCTCGGTATGGGCGTGTTTCTCGCTTCACAATGTTACATTTCATAACTTTTAGTCAAATTAGTTTTCAAATGTTTTAGTTATTCATAATTTTCTCTAAAAAAATGTTATTCTTAATATGTTATTAAGTTTAATTTTTAAAATAAATTTTTGTTGAGTGTTTTTGTCCTGTGGTGTGTATAATGTTTCTCTTTGTTATAATTAATCTATATTGGTGTTTATATTAGTTAATAAAATTTTCAAATTGTTGTAGTTGCTGAATGATGACACGCATTTTGTGTCGAAACGTATAAATAAAAGTTTTATACTTTATACCTCTTTTATTTCGACGAATGGGCTGCTAGTTACTTTGAAATATACAATGCATTTCGTGCGGGTTTAATAAATAATCAAAATACAAGGACAGCGCACGAATGCGGAAGTACACATATGTCACGTCCTATATTGAATAAATAGACTAGTTATCGTCCAGCAAAGACAGTGATGCCTTAGGCAGAAGTCTAGCCAGTGATGTTTTAGGAAAGATTAGAGAGTATGTCTTAGCACGAATCTATGCTAGTTTGTGATGTGAAGTTATTAAAGATTAAATAAAGTTATAGTCGAATTTAGATTCAGTGTTTGTATTCTACTTTGCGTAAAGACATCTTTCAGCCTATACCAATATAAAGTGCTCACGGTTCTGAGGAGACTCATACCAGTGTTGTTATTTTCTATTATAAACTCTAAGCTCTGCCCACGACACCAGAACAAGGTTGGACTGATCTAGCACCCCTTGGAGAGTGGATCAATCTACATTTGGAACCCAACCCAATCCAATCAACCCTACAACAACAACCCATAACATTTCATGGTGTCAAGCGGTGGTTTTACCTCGTGGTGAAGTGCAGTGTTGAGTGTGCTGTGAGTGTCGAGCAAGCAGCTGAGTAGCAGAAATTTTGCATCCGGCGCCGCAGCAACAGCTAAAAACCAGCAGGATCAGGACTGGCACGAAGTATCAGAGGCATTAAAGGTGGCGGCATACCAAATAACACCGTGAGAAAGGCGACTCTACGCAGAGGGACAAGGACATACTCTCCCCAAATCGACGCAGACTTCTCGATTAAGGCTCACTCCCCAAGTAAGAAAAACCAATCCTTCAACATATCCAGACCAGAACATCATAGTCGTCAATTTTTTTAAGATTTTATTTATCAATTAGAATATAAATAATCATATTTTGTCAATTTGAACTTTTTTAAGTATTAGGATTTTGGTTGTACTTGGGTAACATTTTTGTAACAATGGGTAGTTCGATTATTGTTCACACACCACTATTATTTTGTTGACTTCATATAACCATCAAGGTTAAGTTCAAGCAAATATTGTTAACTAAGCATTTTTTAACAAAAACAATTACGAGCATTGCCAGGTCCGAATTTCATAACAGAAATATTTCATTATTTCAAAATAATTGTAAAGATTAGAAATAAAGTCATCAAGTAATAAAATAAAGACTCAGAAAGTAATATTGAAAAGTTAGTGACTCTAGTTAATGACTTTGAGTATCCTATCAAGAGTAAATTTACATCTGTTGATCTTTTCATTACGTCGCGATTTTTAATGTGGCTTTAAATGCCAGTATAAAGGCGAAATGCCTAAAGGATTTAGTGTAGCCATTGTGCCACTTTTCAGGCGATAGTGCCAATCCTTCATTTCAGATAGCCTAATATTAAATTGTTCAAAAGAAACAATAGGTATCTGACAAATAAATAATTAATAAGGGTAGGAAAAACCCGAATGGAGACTCGTAAGGTTAGTGAAAACCGCGAGATCTTAATATATTCGACGTAATTTTGATGACTTATAAGACTCATGAATCCGCGGAACGAGTCGATAAATCTTTCAAATAAATTTATTTCGTTATTTTCATTTTAGGACCAAAACACGCTCGTTTATTGCATCGATAATATTAAATATTGCATGAGAATAATTTTCCTCTACTAAAGTTAGATATAGAAATGATTTTAAAAATATTACATAAGAATAAAATTTTAATTTGTGATCGAATATTACATAAAATGAAATTAGAAGTTTGGTGTGAAAACAATTGAACTTGAATATGCAATTTTCAATAATAATTAAATTTAATCAACTGCCCATACCACAAAATGTTACAGAATGAAGGGGATAAATTTAAATTAATGTCAATAATAGCAATGTAACTATCCCCATGGAACAGAATTATAAATGGAAAAAAAAAAAAAATAGGAAAATAGAAAAAGTCCATGTTTGAATTATTGATACTAAATGATTTCATTTTAAATTCAATTCATTTTGTTGGTGCTATATTGAACAAAAATAATTCCTAAGTTTTCTCTACAAATATAATAAATTTTATTTTGAAAATTAGTAAGCGATTGAGTAAATTTGTTTCTATTATAGTAATTGCATAAATTAACGATAATAATATCTCTCCTAAATATTTTTATAATTGTTCATACTTAATGTAATTTCGATTATTTGCGTTAATGGTATAAGAAGTTTTATCGTATTTCTATTTTGAAACCTGAGTAAAGAAATATCACGTAACATTCGGTTTCAAATTTTAACGAGACACGCTTATGCTGTAGTAACTTCATTTTATTCACTATTTAAGCAGATTTTTCAACAAGTTTTTTTTATCAAGAGCAAGAAGAATTTGAATTTTATAGATACAGAATTTCTTTTAGAAATCTGCGAAGGGTAAAAAGAAAAAAAGGGTCATCTTCATCTAGCATTCATTCTTTGAACTTTGCGTATCATTTTATGTAAATGTTAGTAACCTGGCTTTCGAGCGGTCTAACGCCAAAACAGACGATATCGCAGTTCAGAATGATACTATTTTCAATTCAATTAATATTTATTCCCTGCAATCGCGAATCATTTTTTTACGTTGATAAAGTTAGTAACCCGGCTTTCGAGCGGTCTAACGCCAACATCGTAGATATCGCAGTTCAGGATGATATAATTTAAAATTTGGCTTCTGATGACTATTAAGCCTCAAAGGTAAAGTCTGTGCAATAAATTGCAAAATTACCCTTCTAAATATAATAATCCCATTATTTTACTATTTTTTATTATTAACGGTATCTAAATCCTTGAGTAAATTCTAGCTAAATTTATATAATTGTACATGATTGTACCTTCGATCAATTGGGTAACATATTGTAAGAAGATTCATCATATCATGTAACATGAACGATACAAATTTCAAAATATTAATTAACTTAATTTAATTATGATTATTTTTGCGAACTTTTGAATTTTTATGAATCTTGACGTTTACAAAAACTTTGTTTCTGTAATTATCTGAAAATTTGAGTATATTTCTAACTTTCAGCATATTTATATCAATTATAATACCAATAATTTGAAATTTTACTTTTTGGTTTATTGAATTATTCTTAAAAAATTTTAATACACTCGTGATTATGCATTTAATTGATAATAAATAACTATGAATTTCGAGCGTTCAAATATAATAAGACCAACAACAAAAATAGAATTTTTATCACCTTTAATTATTTATTCACTTATAACAAAAGTAATTTTGATGAGTAGTATCAATAATTCAAATGGAAACAAAATATAGAAAAAATATATATAATAATATATTTGTATCAATTATTCTGAAATTGAATGGCCACTCATTTTTTATTAATATTGACATTCTAAACATGATAATTTCAATTTAATATTTTTATATTGTATATTTAGAATGTTCAAAATAAAATTTGAAAATAAAAGTTAAAATCAAGAGGGCCTACAGAAAGGTATTAATGTAGAAGTATGTGACAACACAAAATTATTAGATTACAAGACGAATTATCACTATCTTCCATTTCTATCTAGATGTAATGCATCAGAATGGCAACAAGTGTGCAAGCTATTTTTTAAAATTTTCGAAGATTGATGCAGGATTCTCATATAGTTAGAATTCAGTTAGAAATAATCGCGCGATTTTTAAACATCCTATTAAAAATATTGAACTGAATCTGACAGAGTATTTTGATCATATTTTAAATTCGAATCAAATAAATAAATTAGCATAAAAAATTCAACAATTTATGATAATATTAAATTTGTGAAAAAAGAGATCTTGCACCTTGTTAATATTCTTATGCAAATAGACCAATTAATGATAGTGATAATGGATCAAATAATTAATTTTATCACAGAAATTTTTAGAAGTTTTATTGATGTATATAAATCAAATAGGTCACAACTTCGCTTTGTCTACTAATCATTTTAAAGCAGTCACACAAGTTATGCAACTATGCGGATTCATATGGTATTAGATTGCATACTATATCCAATAAGAATAATGTAACTAATCATTGTTTGTAATATTTTGCTGTATTATCAAAATCCTACTTTTGAAATTAAACAAACTACTGAAGCTAAATCAAAATCATTTTAATGAACTATTAAAAATCACAATATGCAGCAAAGTATTACAACAATATTAGATTTTTTTTTATGTTAATTTTTTACCAATATTATCAATATCAGAATTATTAACTAATTATTGCTTGCAGACATACTACAAAATTTTATACTTTTACTTTTTTTATTTTGCAAATAATTTTCAATTTTTTTTTTTTTCTCTCTCTTTTGTAACAATCAATTATACCATAGATTGCTATTTTTAACTTTTTATATTTATCGAGGACGATAAATTTTTTAAGAGGGGAAGAACCTCAAAAATTTGCAATTTTTTTTTCTTTTATGTTTCCTGAGGACAGGCAACAATCTTTAGGGGTGGCGTATTGTGTAACAATGCATTTCGTGCGGGTTTAATAAATAATCAAAATACAAGGACAGCGCACGAATGCGGAAGTACACATATGTCACGTCCTATATTGAATAAATAGACTAGTTATCGTCCAGCAAAGACAGTGATGCCTTAGGCAGAAGTCTAGCCAGTGATGTTTTAGGAAAGATTAGAGAGTATGTCTTAGCACGAATCTATGCTAGTTTGTGATGTAAAGTTATTAAAGATTAAATAAAGTTATAGTCGAATTTAGATTCAGTGTTTGTATTCTACTTTGCGTAAAGACATCTTTCAGCCTATACCAATATAAAGTGCTCACGGTTCTGAGGAGACTCATACCAGTGTTGTTATTTTCTATTATAAACTCTAAGCTCTGCCCACGACACCAGAACAAGGTTGGACTGATCTAGCACCCCTTGGAGAGTGGATCAATCTACATTTGGAACCCAACCCAATCCAATCAACCCTACAACAACAACCCATAACATTTCAATATATATATATATATATATATATATATATATATATATATATATTCGATTGACTTGGTTTGGTTTAAGACGATTTTAAATTTCATTTTTGTTAACACTTACTTTTGTTTTGATGATCGATTTTATTCGCAGATTTTTGGTTTACCCATGGGGTCTAGTATTAGCCCCCCTGTGGCTGATTTAACACTACAAATTTTAGAAAATTTTGTTTTATCTAATCTTTCTGTTGCACCTCACCTTTATTATAGATATGTTGATGACGTTCTGTTGTGCCTTGACGATTCTCAGATTGTAGACACATTAGACTCTTTTAATTCTTTTAACAAACATTTGCAGTTCACCTGTGAGATTGAGTCGGATGACTCTATTAGTTTTTTAGACTTAAGAATTACTAAAAATAAAGTAAACAATTCTGTCCTGACTGATTGGTATCAGAAACCAACGTGGTCAGGAAGATATTTAAATTATTTGTCTTTCATTCGCGTTCCATTAAAATTTCTGTCATTATCTCTCTTATAGACAGGGCTATTTTACTAAGTAACAGCATGTTTTGGGAAAAAAATTTGACTCTTATTCGTTCCGTTCTCAAAGACAATAGTTACCCTTCGCACTTGGTCAACAACATCATTAATAATAGATTAATTTATTTACAAACGAATTCTAATAATTCAATTTCAACCTCTTGTTCAAATTCAATAGCTTCCTCTTCCGCCCAATACAAAGGAACTATCTGTTTACCTTTTTTAAGCAAATTTTCATATTTTTTAAAAAAGTTATTTTCTTCAGAAGGATTCCGATTAGTTTTTAGTTTTGATAATACGTTTAATTGCCTTTTTTCGGTTCTTAAGTCTGGAACCCCGTCTGATAGGGTCACCGATTCTGTTTACAGGTTGGATTGCAATGATTGCAACATGTGTTATATTGGAGAAAGTTCCCAGTATATTTATAAGAGAGTTAATCAACATATTTATAATTCAAAAATCCAAACCAATTCAAAACGATGTTTTCAGATCATATGCTCAATCTCAATCACACTTTTAACACTTCACATCCGGTTATCCTTTATATCGAAAAAAATAGTGACCTTAGAAAATTTGCTGAATCCTTTTTTATTTCTTTAAATTCCTCCTCTTGTGTTAATAAACGCAATTCATCCCACCTTTTACATGATAGTTACCAGATTGTTATTGATTTTATTAAAAAAACAAAAAATTAATTTGCTTATCTCTTCATATTATTTTTTACAATATTGTTTTTTCTTTCTCTAACTTTCACATGGTTTGCTGTTCCTTTTGATCAATTCCAGTTAAAGCACTGTGTTCGAGGCGTTTTCGTGTCTCGAGAATTTGCCCTTGATGCGTCCCCTCCCATTCCTATCAATACTTCTATTGAAATAATTCAGTCGAGTCTGGATGCTCGGTATGGGCGTGTTTCTCGCTTCACAATATGCATTTCATAACTTTTAGTCAAATTAGTTTTCAAATCTTTTAGTTATTCATAATTTTTTCTAAAAAAAATGTTTTTCGATAATATGTTATTAAGTTTAATTTTTTAAAATAAATTTTTGTTGAGTGTTTTTTCCTGTGGTGTGTATAATGTTTCTCTATGCTATAATTAATCTAATTTGTTCTTTACATTAGTTAATAAAATTTTCAAATTGTTGTAGTTGCTGAATGATGACACGCATCTTGTGTCGAAACGTATAAATAAAAGTTTTTATACTTTATACCTTTTTTATTTTGACGAATGGGCTGCTAGTTACTTTGAAATATGTTTCAACGTCGAAAAAACTATCAAGATATATATATATATATATATATATATATATATATATATATATCTATATATATATAAATCTCGTGTCACGATGTTGGTTCGCGATGGACGCCCAAACTACTGGACCGATTTGAATTTTATTGGATCATCGTGTGCATATATATCCAACTTAGGTTATAGGAAATTTTGAAAAGTAAATTTAGAATATAAATGCATAATTTTTATAAATTTCAAAAAATTTTGACAGAAAATGACCAAAAAAAAAACAAAACACTAAAATGACGATACCAAAACTTCCTCAAAACATTATAGATCACAATAAAAAACGACATATTAAATTTAATATTATTAATAAACAAAATTTTGACAATTCACAAAAATTGAATTTTTGACGACTTCAATAAGAAACAAATACATTAATTATTCAAATTTTTGTTATAGTCAATATTGTAGATACAAAACATTATTGAAAAATATATTATATCACATTATATTAAATTTCGACCAAGAAGGAAATATTTATTTTATTTTATATTTTCTATAAATTTAGATACATTTTGACAGAAATTTACTAAAAAAAAAAACAAAACACTAAAATGACAAATGTCACTATTTACGGATTTATGATTTCTGAAAAAAATTGACAATTTTAAAAATATATTATTTTTACTTATTGAAAAAGGAACAGATGTATTATAATATATCCAACAGTTATATCCAAATTAGGCAAAATGCTATATTCAAAATAATAGTAATATATAACGTTTATAGATTTAAATAAATTTTGATAGTTGTAAACTAAAAAAAAAGTGAAATGTTATTTATCAATATCTATGGAATGTATTAGATGAATAAATTTATAATTTATATTTATTTGGTTTGCTTAACATATTAGTCCGGATACTAACACGTCCTCAAAACAGAATAAATCAGAATGAAAAAGCGACATATTGAATTTAACTTTAATTATAAACAAAATTTTGACAGGTCAAAAGAATTAATATGTTTAACGAATTCAAATAGGAACACATACATTAATTATTCCAACTTATATTACAAATCAAATTTAAGATACAGAATAATAAAATTTATCAAATTTAAATAAATTTGGACGGTTACGAATTTAAAACAAATGCCGAAAATGACGTTCGTTAATATTCCGGGAAATTTATGAATAAATTGATTTATGATTAAGATTTTATTTGCTTAAGTTGTTCATTCAGGTAAACATCACAAAATTAATATAAATCATGATTGAAAACTGAATATTATATCATATTATATTAAATTTCAAAGTGCTAAAAATCAAACATAAATTTGGACTCGAATTCCTCAGAACTTTATCCATGTTAGTTACAGGGATAGTATGAATATCAATTTATAGTCGGAAATTTATATCATAAGCGTTTTGTAAGTAATCACAAATTTTAAAAAATGCATTGAAATCGATGAGTGTCTAATCATGGAAAATTTTGAAAGAAAATATTAAAGGCTTATAGAAAGTTCTCAATAGTATGTGACCAATAGTATGTGAAACCATTTCTAAATAAAGCATCGTAGAACATGTTAAAATGTTAGCTAAAGGTAAATAGGACGTAATACCAAATAAGATATAACAAATTTATAAAAATCACTTGGTTATTCATTATACATTTTGTAATATACTCATTTATTCAAATATTTAATTATTTCAGTTTATTTATTATTTAAGTTAAAAAAAAAACACTTTAGTCAATAGTATTGATCCATCATATTCAAATTTTAATTCCGATTTTATTTATTTTTGGATTGATATGAATTTTTTATAACAAAGGTTTCAAATTTGGTTGTCAAACGGATTCAAATTTCAATCAGACGAATTTTAATAAGGGCCGTTGCAACGCAAGGCTGGGTATGCTAGTATATATCTGTAAATCTCGTGTCACGATGTTGGTTCGCGATGGACGCCCAAACTACTGGACCGATTTTAAATTTTATTGGCTCATCGTGTGCATATATATCAAACTTAGGTTATAGGAAATTTTGAGAAGTAAATTTAAAATATAAATACATAATTTTTATAAATTTCAAAAATGACCAAAAAAAAACAAAACACTAAATGACAAATGTCAAAATTTATGGAAAATTCGAGAAAAAAAGATTAACGTTTTTGGAAAAAAAAATTTGGCAGTTCAAAAAATATAATTCAAAAACATATACATATTAAAGATATATCCAACATTTATATCCAAATTAGATGCAATGCTATATTCAAAATCACTGTTTATAGTTTAAAATCTAATTAAAAATCAATGTTTATAAATTTAAATAAAAGTTGACATTAAAAAAATGTGAATTGACATTTGTCAATATTTATAAAAATTATTAGATAGATAGATTTATAATTTATATTTATTTGATTTGCTTACGAAATTAGTTCGGATACCAAAACTTCCTCAAAACATTATAGGTCACAATAAAAAAATGACATATTAAATTTAATATTAATAATAAACAAAATTTTGACAGTTCAGAAAAATTGAATTTCTAACGACTTCAATAAGAAACAAACATTAATTATTCCAATTAAATTTGTATTGTAATACAAAACAAATCATTGAAAAATATTTTATATCATATTATATTAAATTTCGACCAAGAAGGAAATATTTATTTAGTTTTATATTTTTTATAAATTTCCATGAATTTTGACAGAAATTTACTAAAAAAAAACAAAACACTAAAATGACAAATGTCAATATTTATGGAAACTTCGAGAAAAACGATTTATGATTTCTGAAAAAAAATTGACAATTCTAAAAATATTACTTTTACTAATTGAAAAAGGAACAGATATATTAGAATATATCCAACAGTTATATTCAAATTAGGCAAAATGCTATATTCAAAATAATAGAAATATATAATATTTATAGATTTAAATAAATATTGATAGTTTTAAACTAAAAAAAAGAAAGTGTCATTTGTCAATATCTATGGAAAGTATTAGATGAATAAATTTATAATTTATATTTATTTGGTTCGGATACTAACACGTCAAAATTTTGACAGGTCAAAAGAATTATATTTTTTAACGAATTCAAATAGGAACAAATACATTAATTATTCCAACTTATATTACAAATCACATTTAAGTTAAGATACAGAATAATAAAATTTATCAAATTTAAATAAATTTGGGCGGTTACGAATTTAAAACAAATGACGAAAATGACGTTTTATAATATTACGGGAAATGTATGAATAAATTGATTTATGATTAAGATTTAATTTGCTTAAGTTGTTCATTCAGATAAACATCACAAAATTAATATAAATCATGATTGAAAACTAAATATTATCATATATATTAAATTTCGAAGTGTGATTTTTGGCACATAGATTTGGACTCGAATTCCTCAGAACTTTATCCATGTTAGTTTCAGGGATAGTATGAATATCAATTTATAGTCGGAAATTTATATTATAAGCGTTTTGTAAGTAATCACAAATTTTGAAAAATGCATTGAAATCGATGAGTGTCTAATCATAAATTAGTAATATAGTAATACTACATATTATAGTAATACCAAATAAGATATAACAAATTTATAAAAATCACTTGGTTATTCAATGTGGTTGTCAAACGGATTCAAATTTCAATCAGGTGGATTTTAATAAGGGCCGTTGCAACGCAAGGCTGGGTATGCTAGTATATATATATATATATATATATATATATATATATATATATATTCAATAGATAAGTCCTGGATTTTTTCATATATTGATTGTTTCTTTTCCGAACAGTATTAATCTTTTATTAACACTATTTGACGAATTCAAAAAGACGTATTCTAATTTGACGAATTCAATACTAACATAGTTTATTCCATCCCTTGCAAAAATTGTCAAAAACAATACATTGGTCAAACATCACAATACATTCATAAGAGAATGAGACAACATGAATTAAGCATCACTCATCATAAAAGCCGAAATTTCCAAAGTACTCTTGTCCAGCATTCGATCGAAAACTCACATAATTTCACCTTTGAACCCAATATTTTTATAGAGAGGATTGTACTTATAAAAGACTTTTTTCTGAAAGCAGTTTAATCTGAAGATCACAATATCATTCATGACTCATATCTAAATTTTTTAAACCTGATTAAAAACAATTAATCCTAATAATTTTTGAATATGTATATATATACATGTATATATGTTATAATATATGTACATCCATATATGTGCTTATATGTATGTTTTTGTGTGTACACTATATACATGCACTTGCATATATGTTCATGTATATAATTGTGGATACATTAATATAAGGATATGTGCATATGTATGTATGAGTATGTAGGTGTGCATATGCATGTGCATGTATATATATATATATATATATATATATATATATATATATATATATATCATATTTCTCAACATTTACTAAAGCAATATTTCCTCTTTTTTCGTAAATTACCAATACAAGAGCCATAAAAAATCATTTTTGCCAGGAATTCCGTACATTGTCCTTTGCATCTGGCCGACAGAACTCCATATCAGTGTGTTTAAGTCTTGTGTAGTCGTAACATCTACAAATATCTTCCAAAAAAATCGAGTGTTTTTAACAAAAAAAATATTAGTGATATGGATATATAAATTATTACAGGTAAATAATTTTTGCTTCTCAATTTTATATAAAACCTTTTTTAGTTAATTCTTATTACTCTTTACCCCGGTACATAATCCATTCCTTTATAAAAATTTTTTCTAATTAATCTGTATTGACCATCGTTAATTATTGTTAATATTTTTAAAAAACATTGTATTTGACAGAATAAACCTGATGATGGAACGTACCTAGTTCCGAAACGTCGTATTAAACATCTTCAAAAAACAAATTGTTTTTTATTATTGGATTTACTGTTAGGAAAAGAAACAATCAATATATATATATAATATATATATATATATATATATATATATACATATATAATATAATATAATTATCAAAGTATCATTACTTACTTTATCCATTACAAGACAGCCGTAATTAATTGCTTGCTCTTTGGTAGCTTCAGTTCCCATAATTGTTGCTAATGCATTATTTTGTTTCTTATGAAATTCAAGTAATTTCTGTAATGGAAAATCAGCACAAACATCACCATTTAAAATAAAGAAAGCTTCTGGAGATCCTCCCCGAATTAAATCTCGAAAATGATACATTCCACCAGCAGTTCCTAAAGCAGTAAATTCTTGTAGATACCTGTAAAATAAAATTAAATAGTTTTACTGGACTATTATCTGACTTATGTAACTACTTGTTATTCTAAAAAAACTAGATATACCTTATTTTTATTTGATATTCATGTTGCATGTCTGATATAAACTGGCTGATTTGTGAGGCTGAATAGAATCCTATTATTAAAATTTCTTCTAAATTAGGAATGCAAACGCAAGCTTCAACATGATGTTGTATTATTGGTAAGCCGGCAACTGGAAAGAGTGGTTTAGGAACATCGAGAGACAAGGGTCTAAACCTTGTTCCTAGAAAAATAAATCAATAATAATAAATAATCAAGAAATATGCTAAGGTAAACATGTTCGTCTGCATCGACACTATCATTCAGTGGAAAAAAAAAACTAGATAAAGTTTCAAAATGTGTGTTTTTTGTATTGTTTACAAGAATACACTTCTACAACTATTACACTATTGTTTGTTAAATCCTATTCTAATTAATAATTGAAACAAAGTTATACTATATATGCAATTAACATGAGTGTCAAATAAGAATATAATAAAAACTATATGTATGGTAGTTGATATTCAAAATTTAAAAATTTTATAAAATAGTTCATACCTTTTTGAGGACCACCTATTAATATAACTCCTTTCAACATATTGTTGTTTAATGAAACCTAAAGTAATTACACAGCATTATTTAAAAACAGTTTTGATAAGCATGAAATGCAAGCTTAGAAAAGATAATAATATGTGACGTATGCAATTTTATTGCAAAAGATAACATACCGATTATATTATATACTAGCCGGCCCGACAGACTTCGTCCTGTCAAAAAAATTGTAATGTGGCGGTGTTTTGTGCCTAACTTTTTTCTATTCTTTGCAAAAAATTATCCTGAACAAAACCGTCACCCTGGTAATCATTCGGTGTGAATTAAAAATAATATATAAAACACTATAAGCATTTAAAAGTAAGTAATTTTAATAATGTAAATTATAATTCAAAAATCAGTTCAATTTTCATTGTAGTGCTTTGTGATAAACGATGTTTGATTACCTGGCGCATAGACAAACAAATCTGATGGTTTTCCAATACGGGAATAAACAACATACAATTTTCCATGTGTGAAACATGGGCTTTCTAAATTAATACCACAAACACTTAATGATACCATAAACGCACTGGAAATGCATTGGGATGCATGGTGCGAAAACATCTTCTGATTTATACTATCCATTGAATATAGTTGGTCGATATTTCGCAACATCATAATTGCCGATCCAACCTTTAATTGAAGATTGTGAGGTGACAATCCTAGCAAATCCAGCGAGTTTAAAAACTCCGGTGGATCGTCTTGGTTAGTTGCCGAATCAACTGATTCGCCAGTAATTTGTTCTTGAATTTTGAAATTTAATTAATTTACATCAATGTTTTTGGCTGCCAATATAGCTGGATTAATAGAAAGATATTTCTAGTTTATATAAATTTATTCAAAATTAGATTATCAAAAACTACACAAAATGTCATGACATAGATCATTGTTTTTTTTACCAATTGCGTTGCCTACTCGATTAAAGAAAAAAAGGGCTGTTTTTAGGGTTTTCCCGGAAATTATTCGTTTTTTTCTCGGCGTAACAACCATCCTTGGACTTCAACGAACATTTTAAAAAAAGAATTGGCCAAATTGGCCCAGGCGCTGTTGAGTTATGCGCTTACCAACACATTTTGCGATCCATTTTTATATAAAATATTATTTTGTTATATGATAAAACGTTATATAAAATTAAATATCACAAATTCATATATTTTAAATATATATTTCTTATGTCTAATTAATTTTCTGTTGTTTGTATTAATATAACTTGAATAGGTTAATTTTAACTGACAGATCGGTCCTATTTTGGTTCAAAGAATTAATTATTGCTACGGGCGCTACATTGCATTGGCGCTTCAATCGCATATCACTCGCCATTCAAATTAAAGCGCCAAAATTTCAAATCAAAATATTTGTACTTTAAAAATAATGTATTATTAATGAAATAATAGTCTTAAAAATAGTTTATTAGAACTCGAACTTTGTTCTTCATACTATGTGAAAAAATTTCGTAGTTATCTAGAAGAAAAAAGAAATGATTTAACTTAAAACCTCCGTCATTAAGAAAAACCTCAGAATCACCACAACGATTGTTTTCTTCTGTGTGGTGAATATCAATGAAATAAATTCAGGCAATAGAAGTAAAAACCACAATCTCAATAGAATAAGGTCTACTTATGATCGTTACACAACCCCTATCCATGCTAATGATCAACAATCTAGAACATCAACATCTCATGCTTACCAAGTAATAGATGCAGAAAACAATATTAAAAAAGAAAAATTAAAAACTGATATATTTGATGTAATTGATTTGAATTCATCACCCGCACTCTTATTTAGAACGGTTTTTGGAAAATGTTAAATTAAATGTAAAATATTAGCGAAAAGCAGGACAGGAGTATCCACCAAGACATCAGAACTTTGGGGGAGCGGTATATAGGAAGATGGGACATCCACATGATGGCTGACAATTGTTGGAGCTTATGATAAAATCTGTAAGGCCTTGTACATGCTCGAAAATCTACCATCTACCATCCAAAAATAAAAATGATTCAGGCTCCTAAGGAAATGTTTTGAGTAATATACAACCCCATTTTACAATAATTGGTAAATACACCCAAAGGCCAATAAATACTTCAGTTCAAAAAACAAAATGATAAGTTTCTGTTCTGCTGCTAAAAGTGGAAAAAGAAATAATAATCAAATAAATTTTACTTTATAGTTTAATAAGACATGTATTATTTTATTATTTTTATTAACAAAAACATTAGAACAAAATTAAGTAGATCAGAAAGTCAGTCTTCCAATTTCATATTGAGTATCGTTAATTAAAATGAATACTGTCCAATTAAAGCTAAATACATAGTTCTATATAAAAAACATTATAATAATACATAGTTCTATATAAAAACATATTAAAAATATAGTTTAGATAGATAATATTTTTTCTGTATAAGTAATATTAATTATGATTTTATTTTTCTTGACTAAAGAAGCATCCGTTATTTTTCTGAATTAAAGGCCTTAAATTTATTTAAATATTCTCTTATGATTATTTTCTTATATATATACATTTTTTTAATTCATTAAAAATTAAAAAAGAAAAACTTGAAAAATTTAATATCAATTCAAAAATCTAGTCAAGGTAAAATCCGGTGAAAAATTAACATTCTAAGCAAAGTAGAAAAATTCATTTTTTATCTACCCTTAAAAAAGGGTAAAAAAATTTCTTTATACCATAGAAAAATTAAAATTATAATCAAAGGTAAAATCATTAATTTTTTACCACTAAAAGATTAAAATTCTAATCAGGGCTAAAAAAAACATTTTTTATCTTTGGAAGATTTAAATTTTAATAAAGGTTAAAATAAATTCACTTTTTACCTTTGGCAGATCAAAACTCTAATCAAAGTTAAAAGAACTGTTGAAAAAAAGTGTTAAATTTTCGTCCACATTTAAGCTCATCCTACCGAACCGATTTTAAAAAATCAAAAATTGTTCGAAAGATATTAGTTGGGAATGGTACTGATTAATTTTAGGTGAAAATCTACCGAGCCGTTTTTTTGTAATTACCTGTTGAAAAAAAATTAAAGCCGATTTTCATGAAATTTTTTTTGGCGATATACATCATGGTCTTATAGAACTCACTGTAATATTGCGGCCGACAGTAGTTTAATCTTAAAAATTTGTCAAACTTTGCTAAAATTATTATCGTTTTTTTTTTAAGTAGGATTAATGAAGTATATTATTTACACATTTTTTTGATTAAGTCGATTATTTACACATATCGGAAAGTTCGTGTAACTTGCCTCAAGGCTAAATACCAAACCAACTAGTTTAATTAATAAAACACACCATTTACTTCATACAAATACATTTAATAATCCACAGTGGCGTACCTAGAACTTTTGCCGCCCGGGGCGATCTCCAGATTGCCGCCCTTTCAATTATAAGTCAGTCAAATAGTAGTTTTTGTGCCTTAAGGCAAATTGCTGGCACTTCCCGTACCGAAACATAAATTTTTTAAAAAAGATTTAAATTTTTTTGCAATCTGAAAAAAATATATTTGTGAGAATTTCGAAAATTTTGAAAAAAACTGACTTTTTTGAAAATTTGTAATTTTTTTTCAAATCAATCGCGCTGCGCAGCTGTTTTGGAGACGAAATATTGAAGCGCGTAAGCGTCGCGTTGCAGTCTAACGGATAGACATTGATACGGAACCCATAGAAATGTAAATTAAAGTTCTTATTATTAAAATCTCTAGAAAATATCAGATAATTTGACGTGAGTATGTCTAATGTTTATTTTTGACCGCCAATGGCTCATTTTTTTACTTTTTCTCCCATATCTCCAAAGTCGTTAGACCTGCCTTTCCAAAAATTTGAACAGTTTTTTATTTAGTCAATACAAATAAAATGTTTTTTGACATATTGTGACGATAATCAATATTATCGTCTTATGGATAATTATTGTCGCCTGATGGTCGTCAACCCCAGGGTACACCACCCCTACCCTTAACCATTTATCGGCTCTTGGGGTCCATCGGTGAGTCGCTCTGGAGGTCCTGGCAATTAAGAAGTTAGAGCCAACGAAGACGTATCCCATAGGCGAACGCCTTGGGATACGTTAGTGTTAGTTGTGTGTGTGTTTGTGCAACAAGGCAGGTCCAGCTTAAGGTCAGATAATGTAGATTATAAGCTGTAGCTATTCTCCCCTCAAATGCCCATATAAGCACATATACCATGATATAAATAATAAGAGGTATTAGTTAGGGAACATGACCGTATGCAAGTACGGTCATGTTCCACAAATACATGCGGAATGTATTATTAATTATTTAAATAGAGTTAGTTATAAAAGTAATCTTGGTTTCATTTGTATAGTAGCTACTAACCCCCACAGAATTACAGGTACTTTAGCGGGCGATTGGAGTATTGAAGTAACCCCTTCGTAATCGGGTTGCAGGCTAGAATATAATATTTGGCAGCCATTGCAACCCCCAAGAAAGGGGCTTCAACCCCTCTCGTCACAATATTCAAATCGGACGCTCCGTTCTCTTAAAAACTGAGTTACCGTTTTTTGGCACTTTTTGCCCCGTATCTCCGGAACGGCTAGACCTGCCCTTCTCCAAAAACTAATCAGCATACAGATTTTGCTTCTCTATTACTACTACGACAATATTTGCAAAATTCTATTTTCAACATTCTACGTTTCAAACGTTCTATTTTATTATTTTGTAACTTTATTGTAAAATCGTTCACTTCATTCTTTTGATCTGAAAATCACAAAGAGTACAATTATATAAGTGTGAATTTATAATATTTATTTATATTATTCATTATCATTATATAATTTAATAAGGTTTTTCTTAATTATGGAATATTACTGGTCTAAAACTTGTCTAAAATGCTGTAGTCTAATTAATATTAATTTGACGAGTATTTTGTGTTTAAAAGTTATTAACATGTAACAAATTTACCTTCAATTGAATTTGTCATTGAAGCCAAATTG
>NW_020536764.1:0-23827 GCF_003426905.1 Ctenocephalides felis
TTAAAACTAGCTGTAAGTGGAATTCTGTCTTGAGGCAATTATGCATCGTGCCTTAAGGCAATTGCTGGAACTTCCCGTACCGTAACGAAATGTTCGAAGAATACTGAATGTTTTCAAATAGATTATTATAAATATTGTAACATTGTCTAATATTTATAGAATTATATAAACTGAATCAAAGTTGAAATTATTTTTAAAGTATATTAGAACTATAGTCAGAATTAAAAATAAAATCTCAATTATTTTCGATATACAAAAAATTAAAAAAAAAACACAAAAAAAAAAAGTTTGTACAATTTTTTTTTTTCCAAAATTAATTATTTTGTTAAGGCAAGCAGAAAGTTCTTTGAATCATTTAAATCGTACGCTTAGTTCGCTCAAAACTGCCATTTTTTACATATTTAGCTCCGTATCTTCGAATGGCTGGCCTGCCTTTGCCAAAAAACTAATAAACACTTCTCCCAATCATTACTAATTGAATGTTTTTTTAGATCATTCAAATCGGATACTCCGTTTTCTCAAAAAGTCGATTTCTATTTTCTGCACTCTTTGCTCCGTATCTCCGAAACGGCTGGACCTGCCTTTGCCAAAAACTAATCAGCTCTTTTCCCTATCAATAGGAATCGAATGTTTTTTGAACCATTCAAATCGGTTGATCCGTGCGCCCGAAAACGTGACTGAAATTTGTATCCATACATACATACATACACACACACACACACACACATCCATTTTTTCTGAGGTATGCCAAAATTTTCAGAAACCTTCAAAACGTCGAGAAATGTAAAATTTTCAATTCCGATTTTCGGCCCATTACAATAACTTACCCTACGGGAAGTTAATTAGTACTTCTTCTGCGCGTAAGATGAGTGAGCTATCATGCAGATAAAAGACGCATACAATATTTTTTTTCGTTTTTAAAAAGCGAATAGTTTTTGAGTGCCATTTCCACCAAAATTAAAAATATTCGTACTCCCTCTGGAATCAACTTTAGTGCAAAGGATTTCAAAAAGCTCATGATTTCATGAAAAAAATCTATTTAAAAAAATAAAAGATACGTATAAAGGTATATAAATGAAAATTCAAGGTCTTTTACTGACCAATTATTGCTTTTTAATTATTTTTCTTGTGACACAATTAATAGTGTAGAATGTCTCTTTCGAGTCCTTCAAATCCTTTGCCATTTCAAAATAGAGAAGTTCGGTAAATTTATGATAGAGAAAGTTGGCTCATTTAATTACCTTTAAAATAGTGTATTGCAAGTATTGATAAATCAGAATTAAAAGAGTTATAATTCAATGAATCCGGTGGGTGGTGACGGAGTGCAAATTGTTTTCACTTCTGAATTTAAGATTAAGAATAGCCTATTTCCGACACACGTTTTTTTCCTCTCCATTTACTGCAATTTTGTTGATCGTAGTTTGAATAGAGCACATGTGAACATGATTTGACAAATTAATTCACTTCAAATATAAACTTAAGTAAAAATGTTTATAAATTTATTAGTGAGAACAAAATGTAATTTAGATATAAATTACTAAAATCCAGTTAAAATATGGTACAAATATATAAAAATTATAGGCAACATTATTGAAGCCATTATTTTGGGTAGAAAAAACCAATGTAATATTGTACCTTTACCGGGAATGCTATTTATTAATTCTTTCTGAATTTGTTATACCATTTAAAAAAGTTCAATTTTCAACACGTGTAAATTATGCTATAAACCACAAAGGCAGGCGATGATTAGGGAATGCAATACCGATGGAAAATTTCAATACCGGTATTTCGGTAATTTTTCATTTTAAAACCGGAATACCGGTAAATTACCGGTATTTTTATTATCTTAAACAAACGTAAGCAAAGTTGAAAGTTACTAATACAAATATAAAAAATGTATATACAATTACAACTATATTCAACTGAACAATAAAAACAATAAAATAAAACAATAAGTTTATTTTTTTAAATAATAATTTAACAAAATTATATCCACTTTAATTAATTCATTATCACTATCGAGTATATTAAGTACTTTTCATCAAAAACAAACTTATGAGTAAGAAAGACCAAAAACTCATAAAAGATCATATTACATTATTATAATAACTGTATTGTCTGTATCCGATGTGTTAAATTCGCATAATCACCAATATTTTAAAAAATAATTTTCTACACTAATTTAAGATCGGATACTTTATCAAGATAAATAATAAGTTACTATAATTGTTGAGTATTGTTATTTAAAATAATGTGATGCTTTTATAGTATTTTCAAACTTCGAAACGATTCGAAAAATAATATTTTATAATTGTAATAAGAAGCAAAAATATTTAGTAATTATCATAATTATTATGTATAAAGTTAGAAAAAAATAAAGATTACGCAGAGGTAATCTGTATGATATAAAATATTTTGACGAAAATATCACTTAAAAAACCGTTACATTTTTACATAAGATGAAACAATAAAGATCATTATCTATCAGTCCAGTTCTATTTATTGTAACACGATATGAAGCCCTTAGTAAAGCAATAAATATTCAGTTTAATGACGAGTTGAGATAATATTTGACATTTGTTTATCCTTTAGAATCACTTGAAGATATGTCTATTGTTTCAATCATTTGTAGCTGTTTATGCGATTATGGAATTTAAAGATAAATTTGTTTCGAGAAATTTAAACTTTAGTGTATTATGTATCAAATAGCGAAAATACCGGTATTTTTGGGGTAAATACCGGTAAAATTACCGCCGAAAAATCGGGCGGTTTACCGGTAATTCGGTATACCGGTATACCGGTATTGCATTCCCTAGCGATGATTGTTTGTGTGATACATTTGGAAAGTCAATATTTTAGTCGTGAATAAACAAAAAATCATTCATTTTTACATCCACACCTACAGGTATGACTAAAAAATTGTATAACCCTTGACATTAAAATGAATTGAGCTATTGGAAATAAATTGCAGTGTTTAATTTTTATTATATAATTTTATTGAACATATTTTAATATTTGTTAAAGGGATAATTAAAGTGTTAACTGTGGGAATTGAGAATCATCATTTTATTTGAAGCAGTTCTACATTCACTCATTTATTGATGTAAATAGTAATTCGAAAAACAATAATTATTAATTTTAACTGAACGGTGAATATTAGTACAGGACTTTGAAAAAAATGCAGAGTTGGGTACAGGACAACATCTGTCGGGTCATCTAGTATATATATATATATATATATATATATATATACACCTAAGTCTGTTTTTACACGGAGATTGGTTCCAGAAGAATCCGTGTAAAAAAAAAAAAACGTGTAAAAAAAGACATTGATCTTATACAAAAATGGGTGATTTGTTCCTAATCTCTAAACCTATTAAAATTGGTGAAAACAAGAATTTTAAGAACAAGAATTAAATTAGTGCTATTCACATTTGCTTTGACCAGTAAAAATTGTTTGTACGCGCTAAAGGGGAATTCACTTAAATCTTTGCGCTAGTGTTCGCAAACTATCGATACTATCGATGGTTTCAGACTTTTTTCTTTCATAAATACTTTTTTTGTGATATGAACATACTTCGCAAAAATTTAATTTGACAAAAAAATTTAGGTACATAAAATTTCAAATCGTGCTAAATGGAATAAATTCGTGTAAAAAATTTAAAAATATTCAATTTTCAAACCGTGTTATATCAAAACCGTGTACAAAAAGACCGTGTAAAAACAGACTTAGGTGTATATATATATCAAACCCTGATTTTGCAATTTTGTAGAAAATTCAGTATAATTTTGTAAATATTGGGTTTGTTCAAAGCCATAGCAATTGCCGTGTTATATTGTTCCTATATAGCTCTTGCAAAAGTTCTTCTCTTTGTTCTGAGAATAGGCAGCATGTCCAAAGGATGTGGTCTATTTTTTGAAATTCTGGTCCACAAGAACAGAAGGGGTCTTGTGTTCGTCCAATTTTGTATAAATGAGGCCTACAAAAGGTGTAAGCGCATCTAATTCTATTTATCATGGAAATGTCTTCTCTGGTCATTTTTAGTTTACTGAACCAGGTACTAAATGTGACTTGGGGTTTGCAGGGTTTAAATAAAGAGCCCCTTGAAGTCGATTCTAGGTCATAATCGTTTTGCCATTGATTTAGTCCTCAAGTTCTTATTAATCCTTTTAAATCCGTTATTGGGGTCGTTTTCATAAGAACTACAGCCGTGCATGCTTCTTTTGCCAGTTCGTCCGCCCCTTCATTTCCACAAATTGAGGAATGGCCTTTAATCCAGGCTAACTTAATTATATATCCAGAATCCAGGAAGACTTTTATTTTGTGAATAGTATCAAGAGTCAAGAAATTTCTATCTTCTCTTGGTTTGTACAGGGCTAAAAGGGCGGATTTGCAGTCTGTAAAAATTATTGATTTTCTGAGATTTTCATTTTTGACGTACTCAAAAGCCGCATTGATGGCTGTTAACTCTGCTGTAAATACCGGTGCAAAGCTAGGTAACTTGAATTGAGATCGCTTATCTTTATCAGTCAGTGTAAATAACTGAAAAGTCTTTATAATTGTGTTGTAAACATTCTTCAAAATCTAGGTTTTGAATATGATTTGTGATATTGTGTGCAATGTAAAATTTCTGACACCAAGAGATGTAATTCTTGGAAAAAGAGCAATAAAAAAGCAGGAAATTTACTGTTTGTATAAGTCATATCTTCCAAGGGTTTGATGCAGTAGAAAGCAGTTATCAGAGGCGGAGTAGGTTTATTCTTCCAGTAAATCACTCTATAATGCAGCTCAGCTAATGTCTGTAGTTGTTTTATAAAGAACGTGTAATCTGAGTTAAACTTTTTAATTACGAACCTGTTCGTAAGTATTTCTCTTCTGATTTTTACTGGGGACTCGCCAGCTTCCACTAGAAGGGAGTTGCAAGGTGTTGACCTTATAACCCCCAGACATAATCTTAATGCTGAGAATTGCACCTTGTCTAAGGTATACTGATTCTTAGAAGATAATCCTTCATAAATCTGACATCCGTAATCAATATGAGATCTTACGATGGCTTTGTATACGGATATAAGGGAGGTCGGATGTGCTCCCCATCTTGTTCCTGATAGTATTTTAATAATATTGATTCCTTTTTCCGATTTCTGTACCACTTCTCTGATGTGTGTCTGGAAGAACATGTTTTTATCGAAGGTTACTCCTAGAATTTTTATACTGTCACATAATTTGACCTGCAAATTGCCTATGTTTAAGACGAGAGAGTTCAGTAAATTTCTATGTCTGCTAAAGATGATCGCTTTTGATTTGGTCGGAGATAGACTTAAATTATTAGCGTTAAGCCACGTTGATACTTTAATAAGAGAGTCTTGGATTTTATTTTTGCATTCTTCCATTGGAGCAGCGGAGCAATATATAAATATGTCATCAGCATATTGGAGTATTTTAACTCCATTTAGTGTTTGTGTATTAAGGTCAGACATATAAATATTGAACAGTAAAGAACTCAAAATTGAGCTTTTGTAGTAGACCCGTAGAAATAACTCTTCAATAATCTTATTTTTGAATTTAATGTAAATTGCCCTGTTTTCTAACAGTGACATGATAACCTTTGTAATTTTATGTGGTAGGTTCATACAATTTAATTTTTGTATCAATATATTGTACTCCACATAGTCATATGCCTTGTGGACATCTGCGGCTATTAATAGTAAGTATCCATTCCTTGAGTTTGAGATGTGTATATCATTCGATAATACACTCGTAGGTCAATTGTACTACATCCACGCCTAAAACCCATCTGGCAATCATTTAATAGAGATCTATTTTCTGCATAGTATTGAAGTCTTCTTTTTAGTAAGCCTTCGAAGGTTTTATGTAACATTATATATGTAATGTGATCTATTCCGGGAGCGCTATCCTTTTTAGTTTTCAGAAATAGGTTTAGTTTTTCTAGACTAAATTTGGCGTTTAATTTGGAGATATCTTTGTCTATATTATGAGGAATGTCAACCATGGCTTCCCTTTGGGCTGAGTCCGGAGCAAAATTTTTTAGGATGGATTCGTAGAAGTCGGAGTTCCCAGGAATGAATTGAGTGAATCGATTATTTTTGTTGTTAAAGGATTTGATTAAGTTGCACATGTGCTGGAACGAATTGCTCCAAGAATTGCAAGACAAGATACTCACCTAAGAAAATCAATATCACCGTCTGAGCGGTTAACACTGACATTGAGATTTCTTGCTACTGGTAAGTGGTATAAAACAATTATTTAAAATAATTCAAAAATATTTTTTTTACTGTTTATTTATAAAAATTGTACCAATATTAATTGTAAATAAATTATATTACAGGTGACAGGTATCAGTCATTAAGCTATTTGTTTCGGATTCCACCAACAACTATTTCTCGTATTGTTCCAGAGGTGTGTGATGCTCTGTAATTGGAATTGAAAAATGATTATTTGAAGGTATGAGAAAATGTTAAATGTTGTCATAATATTGCGTTAAAGTAGTCTCGTTTTGCGTTGGAGAAATCATCTGGCATATTACGAGAGTGCTCGATGAACCGGAGTACTCACTCAAATTACTTAGAGAGAGCATAGAGTGTGTACTGGGGGAGGATACTTCTCGCATGTCGTCTTCCTCATTTGCGTCTAAAATAGCTTTCTGAATCTTGAGTTTTATTTTTTTTCGGTTATCTTCAGAGCGTATTCCTCTCAACTCTGCAGTAACACACTCCAAATACGTCCAATTGATCTTTCGGAGCTCGTAAACAAGTTAAAGCTTCATTCAGCAACTCATCATCCTTTTTAACTGAATCGGGTGCCCTTTTTCATGAGGTTTTGTATCAGAAGTCTGCCCAGGCCCCGAATTATCTTTTATCTCCTCATCATGATGGCCCTAAAAAAAATAAAATAACAAATGAAAATTATTTGTTGTTTGATAGAAAATGATTTGTTCTTTTTTTTACAGATTCCTTGTACATCAGAGGAGTGGGAAAATGAAGCCAACGATTTGATCTTACTTGGAACTACCCAAATTGCATAGGAGCTATTGATGGAAAACATGTGGTAAAGAAGGCACTAGAAGATTCAGGAAGTCTATATTATAATTACAAGGGTACACAGATTATTGTATTAATGGCTCTTGCGAATGCTGATTACAAATTTTTGTATATAGAAGTAGGATGTAATGGGAGAGTGTCAGACGGGGGTGTATATGCGAATTGTTCACTATCGGCATGTTTGGAAAACAACTCTTTGAATATACCCGAAGCAAAGCCATTATGTGACCAGTCAATTCCGGTGCCATATGTCATTGTTGCCGATGACGCTTTTCCATTAAAAACCTACATTATGAAACCATTCCTTTTTAGAGACCAACCTGTTCAAAATCGTGTTTTTAGTTATAGACTTTCTCGAGCACGTCGCGTAGTAGAAAATGCATTTGGTTTGCTTTCGATGCGTTTTCATTTTCTTAGAAAGCCAGTCGAACTATGTCCTCAAAAAGTAATAAAGCTTGTTCAAGCTGCTTGTGTGCTACGTAATTATTTAATTGAAAAAAAGTCGACCAGATATGTTTCTGAAGGTACTGTTGACATGGAAGAAAATGACAGGCTTATTGAAGGTTGTTGGCGAGATGACCCACTTTCACAAAATTCATTTTATCCATTACAACAAGCAGGCGCGAGAAATCTAACTTGCACAGCTTAGCAACCCAGACAGCACAAGACATGCCAGGGAATGTCCCACTTGTCCTCACAATCTCCTAATATCGCGATATCCTATGAATATCCTATGAATATGCAACGGGACGTCTCAAAACCAAAGGACTCGAGCAGGTATAACGAACGGTTCACGAACATGTCGCTCTCATAAGCGCACGGCTTGAGACCTCTAATCCTCTAAACGTATATGTTTGTCCCTTTCTCTTTCGTCGCGTCGGTTTTGCGTCCTTTAAGGTTAAGCTAAGCGTCATCGTCATCAAACAGACGCTTATATGTAGAATTATCATAGTTTTTTAGTAATTGAGTAATAATAGTGAAAATTTTATTTGTTTTATATAATTATATGAGCGTGTGTTATAAATAATTAATATTATTTATCAAAATACTCTAAAATTGAGTAATAATAGTGGAAATTTTATGTGTTCTATATAATTATATGTGCGTGTGTGTTATAAATATTGCAGCAACATATTGAAAGGGGGGCAGATATAAACGATGGTAATTAAAGCTTTCTGTGTACTGTTATTTGAAATAGAATTTTTATGGAGGCTATTCTTCTGAGCAAAGATATCAAAATACAATTGGTAATCAAAAGTTTATATAGATTTATTTTTATTTGTTAACTTTATCATATACTAAACAAACTTTCTCTTTATATTCTGTATTTAGCCATCAGAGTCCAGCTATGAAAATCCATTTTTGATGATGGTTTGAACAAAGAATTTTGCTAGGGACGAGGAAAGGGCAAAAATAAATTTTGTGATCTAGTGCCTTGCGATGTCATCACAGGTAATTTATATATCTTATACTTATGATGTGTTGTAAATTATGAATTAAACTAATATATAATTAATTCCAGGAATTGCTTTGAAAAATTTGCCGCATGAGACATAGTTTACTGTTTCAGAGGCTGCAAAAAGCTGGCTGCGACGTGCCAATAAATATTAAACAAGGTATTTTTGTGAGATGTGTACTATGTTTTTCCTATTTACAAAAAAATCATGATTATTGACTGGTTAGTTGTATCAATGTTAGTGCAAAATTTGTGCTGTGTACACATTTTTAGATGTAAAAAACCAAGTTTAATATTCACTCGTAATGACATCAAATTGTGTCGATATATTTGGAATTAGAGATTATTTTATAAATCTCTGTCTATTTTGATTGATGTATCGCTCTTAAAGAACTTACTCATATATATATATATATACATATATATATGCATTTATTCATTTGTTTTCTATTTCAGGAGAGAAAATCAACCATGAACTAGGATTGAATGCCGAATTAATTATATTTTTAATATTGTAAAATAAGTTATTTTGAATTAAAGTTGTATATATTAAATTTTGTTATAAAATTATCTCAGAATTTTGTTATTTTGTAATAAAAGTTTACTTTGTGAAATTGTGTTCTTTATTTTATTTTTAATCCAAATTTATTTTTCATCTAAAAAGTAAAAAACAATTCCATAATTATATCCTATTCATGTCCGGTTTATGTCCGGAATATCCCGCGCGGGATATCCTACAGAACGTCCCATAGGTGCGACATATTAACATGTTTCGGATAAGATCAGGATAAGCGGGATATCCGTAAGGCTATCGCAGGGACAATGAATGTCCGCGCGTGGATGTCCTGTGGACGTTTTCCAGGATGTCTTGTGTTGTCTGGGAAGTACGCGAAAATTTTAAATCGTACTTTATGTCCAGAGCAGGTGAACTACGGTGGCAATATAAATATGCTTGATTTTTTTATTTATTAATTTTTATCTTATTTTGTCATATGATTTTTGTTATATGATTTTGTCAAATGTATCCTACAATAAAAATTTTAAATCACAATATGAATTTACTTTATTTACTTACCAGCACATCTGTAATAATAACATCAGGGGCACTGCCAACACTGACAATTGAATCCTCTGTTGAATTTATCTGGATATTCATAAACTTGACAGCCTCAAAAAACTCCCACTTTGGTTTATATCTTTCATCTGCACCCTGACCACTTTTGAACTTTAATCAAATGCTCACTTAACTGGCATCTCAAATTATGAATTTTGTCTTTTACTGTTTTAACACCCAAATTTAAAGACGTTGCTATTGTTTCCAAGTACTTATATTTCAGGTTTCAATTCCTATACTCCTTCAACCTGACATTCCACAATTCTGGACGATCCTCCACCATTTCAATTAATTGAAACACTTTATTTCTCTCCCAAACAAACTTTTCGCACTGTTCTTCATCACATAATGCTTCCATTTTCCAAAATAAAAAAAAAAAACTTCTTGGGAACACAAATAAACACATAGATAAATAATCTAACCTATCATACATAACCTAGCAAAGCAAAACACAAAAAACTGTACGTATAGTACAAAAAAATATCCAACAAGTTGAATAATGCTAGAGTTAATAGCTAGAGCGTGGAAGTTGTGCAGAGACCCCTGTGTACACTGAATTGTGTAGCGAGATTGTCTACGGAGAGCGTAGAGTGACTCTCGCTAGAGAGCTCTAGTAGCTGTGTACACTATGGGACTCTACATAGAGCGCTCTATTAGTGCTCTAGCTAGAGCGACTCTAGCCCAAAACTCTACGGTGTATCGGCATCTTAAAACAAGCAGCATCTTAAATCATCTGTCTTTATGCATTCTTGTAAGGCGTGTTTTTCTGCGCATTTTGAACATCTAACCTCTCCACGACCCTGATCACGAACGTGTCCAAATCTCCAACATTTGTGGCATTGGATTACTTTTTTCACAAATGGGGTTACTGGGCATTTAACAGAGTGGATCGCTACTTTTTCTGGCAATTTTGTCCCTTTAAAAGTAAGTTTAACACAATGTGATTTGTATGTCGTATGATTTTCTTTTTTTGATCTTATACATTTTACTCCCACTATCGGATACTCGGATTCGATGAAATCTAAAGTTTCTTTCTCAGGTAATTCGCTATCAACGTCAAAAATGATTCCGGTCCGCACCGTTGAATATTTGGAGATCTACGCTCTTAGATTATTCGATTTGAAAAAATCATCATCTAATAATCTGTTAACTGTCATACCATTACTTAAAATCAATTTCACTTTGTTTTTGCCAATCACTCTAATTTCTTCCAGATTTGTTTTCAAATTTGGCCATGCTTCATGAATTTTTATTCCAAGTGTGATAGGATGCAGGCGTCCTATGTTATTATTATAAGATTCTACGTATATTATATATATGGTCCTTTATCGTAACTGTCATATCGTAGTTTATACTGTTCGTAATTGTCGGGCATCATTTCGTTTTCTTTGGCATTATCTTTTGTTATTTTACTTGAGTCCTCACCACAATCATCAAATTGCATTACGTTATCTAACTCGTGAAAGTCATGCAACATTTTATTATTCTGATTATTTATTTCGGTATTACTTGACTGCGCACTAATATTTTTATTGGTTATTTCTTCATTGCTTGCATGGATTGTTTCTTTTATTATTATTTATGATTTATTGGTTTGATAAACTAGTATATTAGCCATATACATGAGTTAATCTTATTTAAACATTTATACTTTATTACATCATATCTACACTATATCTTAAAGTCTTGTCTTACGTATATATCGTTGACTTATGTATATTTCATTTGATATAAGTATACAGAGCACCATATAATCTTATATCTGTCAACATTGTTATAAAATTAATTTGAAGGGAGATTTTTTGTTTTATTATTTCCTCCCATAGTTTTTGTCTGCCCTTTTCCCAACGCTTATACTCCATGATGATGTGCTCTGCATCCGCCCTAGTCGCTTCGCCCAAGCAATAGCAACTAGGATCGATATCGATCTCAATTCTGCTTAGATGGAACGGAGCGTATGAATGATTGAGTCTTAATCTACATAGTGTAGCGTAAAACGGCCGACACTCCGTAAATCCGTCATACCATGGTTTGGCTGGAATTTTTCCTTGTATCATACCACAAAATCTACCTTTAATTCTTATAGACAACTGAAAATCCAATTGCCAAATGTTCCGTATGTTTGCTCTGTTAAATCTTTATATGTCTCTATATGATAATCCATCCACAGCAACAATCCCTGTATTCATGGCATCTTTGGCGCCGTTAACCGCCGCTTCGTTGCCAGCTATCCCAATATGGCTTCTTACCCATATAATGCGTAGCTCGTATTTTTTTATAATATCGCATGTATGACATTTAGTCCTTTCCCAACGACAACATGCCCTCAAGAGCAGACCTGCTATCGCTGATTATGACCGATTTCTTCACATTATGTTCATCAATATATTTTACGCACCTATTAATAGCGTACATTTCCGCTGTATATATTGACGCATCTTTATCTAGTCTATATTTTGTGAAGGACTTTGTCCCCTGATGGTAAAAGCACGCACCAACACTATCTGAATTCTTCGAACCATCTGTATAAAATATATCATAGTCTTTAAATGTTTCATGTATACTTCCTTCGACCTCCATCCTACATTTATTGGTATCTCCGCTATAGTGCGCATTGGTGAAATCGATTTGAATTATATTTTTCAGATTAGAAGAAGTAACATTGTACTTGAAATGAAATCTTGAGGTTGCTGTCCAAGTTTGTAAGAGATTACATTTTTCTACCACTTCACGATACGCAATTACTGGTACAGGCCTCTTCCTATTTCTCCAGTA
The DNA here is from genome assembly GCF_003426905.1 of Ctenocephalides felis. Taxonomy (NCBI): domain Eukaryota; kingdom Metazoa; phylum Arthropoda; class Insecta; order Siphonaptera; family Pulicidae; genus Ctenocephalides; species Ctenocephalides felis. The sequence continues at coordinate 12,405 of NW_020536764.1, forward strand.
TGGGCTGTTCAGTTCATTATTGGTCTGATTCACATTCTCTAATACTACGTTGTTAGCTTCAACATAAAATGCATTGATAGGCGTGGAAAGCATGACCCCCAAACAAGACCTCAAAGCTTAGTTTTGGATTGTGTCTAGTTTGCTAAGTACACCTTTGGATGCGTCGCCATATATGAAACTACCGTAATCCAACTTAGATAGTATTAATTGCTTGTATATTCTAAGAGAAATCTTGATATCTTGATAATTTATGTGATTCAGAAACCTGAGAATATTCACTGCTTCTTTACATTTAGAAACTAGATAATCGATGTGTGGTTTCCACTTTAATTTGTCATCAAAAAGTAGCCCGAGACATCTAATTGTAGGTTCAAGCTTTAGAACATAATTGCTTATGCTGATATATAGTCTGTATTTATTAGACTTCCTATGTCTTGTAAAGAGGCTTATTGTACTTTTATTTTCTGACATTAAAAACTCTAACGATATGCATCAATTATAGAAGAGTTCTATTGCTATATTCATTTTATCAATAGCCTCATTCGAAGTATGAGCCTTATGTAGAAGTATAATATCGTCCGCGTACAGCATAATTTTGACTTCTAGATCCGATTTGTATATTGTTACACCTGAGATTAATTGTGCGGTCTGATATGAGGTGGTGTATATGGAGAATAAATCTTCTTGGCATCTTGATATCAGACAGAATCTTCATTAATATAGGTATTTGAACGCAGTTATAGGCATTAACTAAGTCCACGTTTGCAGTAATCAGAAGACTATTTTTTGCTAAATTAATTTTGATTTCATACACTAAGGATGTGATAACGTCAATCGTGCCCTGATTATTACGAAAGCCTAACATACAACTCGGGAATATCTTGTTGCTTTCCGCCCACCATTCCAATCTTCTTTTGACCAGTCGTTCGTATTTTTTCGCTAAACATGAAGACAACGATATAGGACGATATGATTCTGCTCTTGAAGGATCTTTGCCTGGTTTAAGAATTAGAATTGTAATTATATTTTTCCTGTTTCGGTGGTCCAAACTTCACTAAGAACCCGTAGTAACATATTCTTGCCAAAACTGGATAATTTACTCAACATTGGATAGTGAATATTGTCCGCACCCGGTGTAGTGTTCAAATTTGTTTTTAGTGCCAAAAGAAGCTCCTGCATTACGAAAGGACCTTCCAGTACATTCATTTCTTGTGCGCTTGGAATAATTACCTCATTCTGAATAAAGTGTTAATTTATTATTGTTAATTTAATATTGTTAAAGAAAAGGATTTTATTTGCACGACTCTATTTTTCAAAGCTTTTACCTTGTCCTAAATGTATTTAGATGAAGTTGATCTTGTGAAAGAATTACAAAATTCAATCCGCTTGTCCCGTTTTTTCTTTTTGAACGTTATACGACATTTCGCTAAAATTCTTTTATATTTGATGTATATAGCCTAAACTGGAGGCCTTCTGTATTTTCTAATAGCTTCTAACTTCATCTTATTGAATTTCTCACACTCTTCATCCCACCAAGGCGTTGACAAATATCTATCTTTTTTACTGAAGTAAGGTCTTAATATGGGAATTGCTAACAAAACCGCCTGATTTATGCATTTAACAAACTTACCGTACGTAGCCGATGGATCTTTATCAAATATCAATTCTGACAATAATTTATCTGTCACTTGCTCATATTTCTTCCAGTCAGCATTTTTGATCTTCCAAATATGCCTATTTCTAATAGTACTGTTATTCATATTTATCTTACTCAGTCCAATCCGAACTGATGTACTAAGGTGGCCCGATCCCAAAGTTTCATCTGTGACGTGCCATTCCGCACTGAGCATCACTGATGGGTATATAGATAAATCTACCGCAGAAGGATTTCTGTCATGTCTTCTTCTCAATAACGAAGGCGATCCGTCATTCAGAACACATAATCTCTCTGAGTTAATGGCTTTGCTTAAAATTATTCCATCATGATTATTATGAATGCTGCCAAAACTCGTATGATGCACATTGAAATCACCTGCAATTAGAAAAGGCGGCGATATGTTTCCGAATAATGTAGTCCAATAGGTAAGATTTGTTCTGTGTCCTGGAGCACAGTAAATCGCAAAAATATTAAACACAGTACCATTATTGACTATGATTTTGGCCCCACAAACTTGAATTTTTGTGTTGCTGTATATCTCGGTATTTATAGTTTCGGAACGTAGTCTACGGCAAATATACATCGTCTCTATTGGTATGTGTTAAAGAGTATCCGGATAAATCATATTTATATTCCTTTTTAACTTCCCGTAGGGCAAGTTATAGTAATCGCAAAAAAATCGAAAATGAAAATTTTTATATATCTTTACGTTTCAAAGGTTTCTGAACATTTTGGCATACTTTAGAAAAAATGGATGTATGTGTGTGTGTGTGTGTGTGTGTATGTATGTATGTATGTGCGTGTGTGTATGTATGTGCGGATACAAATTTTCGTCGACAATTTCGGGAACACGGATCAACCGATTTAAATAATTCAAAAAACATTCGATTCGTATTGATAAGGAGACGTGCTGATTAGTTTTTGGCGAAGGCAGGTCTAGCCGTTTCGAAGATACGGGGCAAAAAATGCCGAAAACGGTAACTCAGTTTTTAAGAGAACGGAGCGTCCGATTTGAATAATTCAAAAAACATTTCACTTGTATTGACAAGATGAAGAATCGATAAAATTTTTATGAAGGTAGGTCTAGCGGTTCCGGAGATATGGAGGAAAAAGTAAAAAAATGAGCCATTTGGCGGTCAAAAATGATCATTAGACATATGCACATCAAATTATCAGATATTTTATAGAGATTTTAACAATAAGTATACATTCTGTTAACATATTTCTATGGGTTCCGTACCAATGCTTATGCGTTAGACAGCGACGCGGCGCTTACGCGCTTTATATTTTGTCCCTATGCAGTTAAAGCAGTACGATTGCTTTGAAAAAAAGTTCAGATCTTCTACAATATGTCAAAATAAAGAAAAAAAAATTTTTTTCCAAAAAAAAAAATTAAAAAAAAATGTTTTTTTAAAAAAAAATTTTTTTTTTCAAAAAAAGTTATTTTTTGTCCAATTTATAGTTTCTCAAAAATCTTATTCTTTCAAAGTAATTTTTTTTCAAAAATGTTAATTGTTTTTAAAAAAATAATAATTTTTGGTACGGGAAGTTCCAGCAATTTGCCTTAAGGCACGATGCCTTAATTTCCTTAAGACAGAATTCCGCTTACAGCTAGTTCATCCATGTTTCAGATAAAATTACAATATCAATTTGATTGGCTTACATATAGACCTCCAATTGCAACTTCCTGGAATATAGTGATCTAATGTTAATTTGAAAAATTTTGATCATAAGGATATATCTGAATATAAAATCGTTTATTTTTGATTTTTTAAACACTATGCTAAGTAACATGCCAATCAAAGAATACTACAAGCATGATACTCAATATTGTATAAGGTAATGACACTCATATTTACGGTTTACCAGATTCATAAATCACTATCAACTTTATCAAATCTAAGTTGTGACCTCTCCATCCTTTTTAATATCTCAACTAATATTTTATAGTGTTGAGTTTACAGTATTGTTCGGCATATAAATCTGTTTAATGTTATCTATAAAGTCTTCGATTAAATCGATGGAACTTTCCTTGATTACCAATGATAGTACTACTATCTTAATTACCAATGATATTACTACTATCTTCTTCCTGTTCATGTTCAGTGTTTGTTTTCAAGCGTTTACTTGGGTTATATTTGGGTTCGGTGCTATGTTTTTTAGTTGTTACTCGTTCATTTTCAATATTATTTTTTGATGGAAATTTTGGAATCGACCTAAATTTGTTTGAAGATTTATGGTTAAACCTTTTTGGTTTATTGAACTGTATAGTATTAGTATACTCAGTTTCCCCTACTTCCTCCTAATCTGATAATACGAGTATTTCGAATCTATTTTTGTCCAAATTGTTATCTGATTTGCCCGCATAACAACTCTGTTCTGTGTGAAAAACTGGAAAATCTCTATCCCAGTCAGTACTAGCATACTCTGTTCTCACTACTCTAGCATATTTATTTTGGTATAAAGCGTTTTTTGCTTCATGGAAGGCTATATTTTGCCATGCCATCATTTCTTTTATTAGATTATTCTTTATTAATTCGGGTCACTCTTTGTTATTTGCAGGGTGGCTTCCTCTGCATAATGCACATTCCACTTTTTGCTCATTACATTCAACTACATTATGTTGGCCGGAACATTTCATGCATCTTTGATCTCCTTTACACTGTTCTTTTATATGATCAAATCTGCAGCATCTATAACATTGAACAATCTTTTGAATAAATGGTCTGACCGCATTTAACTGAATGGATTGCCACTTTGTTAGGTAACACTGTATCTTCAAACGTTATTTTAACACATTGTGATTTAACCTCCATTGCGTCAGTATTTTTTGCTTTCATACGTAAGACTTCCAGAATTTCTTCTTCTGATAATTCAGCAAACACGTCAAATATTATACCTTGTCTGGTAAGTAAATATTTCGGGATATATGCTTTGAGATTTTTTTTTCAAAATCCTTTCATCTAGTATATTATTTGCAGTATTAGCATTTTTAAATGGCAATTTCACTTTGTTTTTCCCCGCAACTGAAACTTCAAACAAATGTGTTTTAAAGTGTGAACCTGAATTATGCATTGTGTTTCCTAACGCTATAGGGTGTAGACGAGCCATATTTTTATCTATTGATTCGATTTATATTGAGTCAATATCTTCAAATTGATTTATATTGTTCAGAATCATAATTTTATTTAATTTATTCACCTCATTATCTGAGACTGTAACTTCATTTTCAATAATATCATTAACTGCTTTATCATCATTTTTATTCGATTCAATATTTGTTTCAATTATTTCTTCGCTTAAACTCACCAACTTCTTGTTTGTTTCACTGTTGGTTTGTTTTGATAATCCTTTTTCTCTTCTACTTGCTTTAGTTATACTGCCATTAGCTTTCTTGTCGTCTTTACCGATCTTTCTAATTTGATATCCACCACTTTTACAACTTAAACTTTTTTTCTTTAATTTATTCTCATTAGCGATCTTTTTACTTGAATTCTCACTCACTATATCACAGACTTCCATATCTACGTTTAATTTGTTTATGTAAGTGTTCGACGCTTCTGGTATCGTTGCTCCGATTGCAGAAACGCAGGTATTAGAATTCGGATCGGTCGGCCGGCCGCCCGTTCACAATAATATTTGTTATTTAATCGATGTGTACTCTTCGGCTGCTACACAAGAGTAGCAGCCGAAGTAGCCCAAAGAATTATTAATGAAGGAGAAGTTTATGTTTTCATCAATAAATCCGATTCGCTAATTTTATGTTTTCTCGACGTTTCAAGCCATTCTGAATCGAACAAGACCAAATTTGCAAAAGTATTTGCGTGTGTGTGTGTGTGTGAATTTAAAAACCATTCGATGTATCGCGATGAGGACTAGCGTTTATCGTTGTTTTGATATTTGTCAAAATTAGACCTTTTATCGACGTTTGCTTAAAAACGCCTTAACCGATTTCAGAAATTTAAAACCCATTTGATGTGTCTCAATGAGAATTATCGCTTTTCAGTTGTGTGCGACGATCGGCCGAGCCGTTCCTTTGAAATTTGGAAAAAAATGATAAATTTTTGGTTCACATTTAAGCTCATAATACTGAATCGATTTTAAAAAATCAAAAACTGTTCGAAAGATATTAATTGGGAATGATACTGATTAGTTTTAGGTGAAAATCTACCGAGCCGTTTTCTTGTAAGTCGTTGTTGAAAAAAAAATTTGAGCCGATTTTTATGAAACTTTTTTTATGATATATATGAGCCGCTCAGTGCACACTCGACTAACTCCATTTTTTTAAAAAACTGAGATATTAGTGCGAAAGTACTCAGTGTAATCATAACTGTTAGTGATAATAATGACTTTTCGGAATAAACATAATTTTTTTGACCTCTGAATAATAACTCATTTATTTCAGAAGACATTTTGATTAACTCCATTTTGTAGTGCATATGTTCCGTCTGGACCGGTTTTTGGGTTTTATGAATCACAAATAAGAATTTGATAAAAACATAAACCCTAAGATTGTTTGGCAAAAAACTGTAGAGTCTCAAGGATGTTACAAACTTACATACTAAAATTCGTGTACCCGGCAAAACAGTAATATTAAAACTGTCTTAAGTTTATTGAAACTTGTTTAAAATACGGAAATAAGAGCTAAGTCCATTGAAATGAAATTTCTGGTCAGTGGAAATAGCTATTTACCTATTGATTCTAGATTATTGAGTCACGTGCAAAAAAAATCGAGACATTTTTTCACTAGATAATTGGTACAATATAATAAAAACAAGTAAAAGGAAAGCGCCATTTTAGCTAATCCAAATATTCCACGAAGATTTTTTATCAACAAAGCCATTAGAACAATTACTAACAGAAAAGTAACCATTACAGAGTGTCCAGTAAATTTGCTTAAAATACGCTGGATAAAGTTAGAAATCTTATATAAGCCAATCTTATATAATTTAAATGTGTCTATAATGAAGATATGTATTTTAAAGCTATTAATATAAGAAAGTCTGTACCAGGTTGACCAAAATGTTTGAGTAATATACAATAGTCATTATTATATTATAAAGCTAGAACTTTGAAAAAGGAAAAATTGAGAGACATAAAGGACTTGCTAAAATTCATAACATTTATTTTTATGAAAATGCTTTAACACAAATATATAAGAATTAGGATTATTATTTTTTTAGTTGACAACTTGATTAACTCCACAATTCCTACAAGTCATATCAAATCTTTAACTTGAATTATAATTATTTACTCACTATTTACTGTAATTAACTTTATATACCGTCACATGTAAGCTACATATGTATTTATACGTTCTACATTATATTTTCCAACTTATATTATTACAGGAATTTTTAAAAGCAATGTGCATTACTTCATCGCTTTTCTCCACTTTCTGTTTTTTGGAGTTAGTCGATGTGTGCAATGAACGGCTCTTACTAGATGGCTCGGCGAAGTTTAGCCACGAGAAATATTTCTAGCAAATTATTAGTATAAAAAATAACTACCTAATATTGAATGCATCACTATGTGGTGTATATATGAAAATGACTACAAAATTACTATTACGAAAAAAGAGAGTGAACATTTAGAGTTGTATGTAGTTTTCTAGCGACTTTTCTTTTGTGGATATTTTTTTAACTTCCCGTAGGGTAAGTTATAGTAATCGCAAAAAAATCGAAAATGAAATTTTTTATATATCTTCACGTTTCAGAGGTTTCTGAATATTTTGGCATACCTTAGAAAAAATGGATGTATGTGTGTGTGTGTGCGTGTATGTGTGTGCGGATACAAATTTTCGTTGACGATTTTGGGAACACGGATGAAGTAATTTGAATAATTTAAAAAACATCCGATTCGTATTGATAAGAAGACGTGCTGATTAGTTTTTAGCGGAGGTAGGTCTAGCCGTTCCGAAGATATGGGGCAAAAAGTGCCAAAAACGGTACCTTAGTTTTTAAGAGAACGGAGCGTCCGATTTTAATAATATAAAAAACATTTTACTTGTATTGACATTGATGAAGAATTGATCAAATTTTCATAAGGGCAGGTCTAGCGTTTTCGGAGATCTAACGAAAAAAGTAAAAAAAAATGCCATTTGGCGGTCAAAAATGATCATTAGACATATGCACATCAAATTATCAGATATTTTATAGAGATTTTAACAATAAGTATAAATTTTGTTTACATTCCTAAGGGTTCCGTACCAATGTTTACCCGCTAGACAGCGACGCGGCGCTTACGCGCTTTATATTTTCTCTCTATGCAGTTAAAGCAGAAATCAGATCTTCCAAAATATGTCAAAATAGAGAAAAAAAAAATTCTCAAAAAAAAAAAAAAAAAATTTTAATTATTTTTTTTTTTAATTTTTTTTTCAAAAAAAAATTAATTTTTGGTCCAATTTATAGTTTCTCAAAAATCTTATTTTTTCTAAGTAATTTTTTTTCAAAGATGTTAATCGTTTTTAAAAAAATAATAATTTTTGGTACGGGAAGTTCCAGCAATTTGCCTTAAGGCACGATGCCCTAATTGCCTTAAGACGGAATTCCACTTACAGCTAGTTTAATTAATGTGATTAATTCAAGTAATGTAACTGTTCGCACACATACGTACTTCCAAAAAAAGAATTTGACATAATTTTTTTTTGCATGTTTTTGCAAAGGCGGAAATTTCTCAGGCATAAGATTTATAATAATTTTTGATATTAACTGTCTTTTTTTAATCTGTATCATTTTTCACAATGAAAGAAAATAAATATGTTGGGATGCCTCCATTAAGTAACTAACTATTCGTGAAGAGTGGCAGACAGTGATTATTTGATCAGGTGAGCAGGCCAATTTCTTTTAAGCCTTTGGCTTATATTCTCATTTAATTTTTTAAAATAGATGACAGCACATGTACACTATTTAAATTAACCCCTGGTATTACTTCTAAATTTTTACGTATCGTATACAGCCCAAAAAACCTGAATACTTTTTAATATTGAAAATAAGAACAAATCATACGAAATACAAAATATATTACATATGTTTAAAGAACAATTAAAATTATGTTTATATTAACAATTATAATTGCAGTTATGGAATGTTTGAAAATATAATGATTATTTACATAATTATAAGTATTATAATTTCATAATTATGAATAAATAATATGTCAAAAACTAAAGATCTAAGGGGAGAAAACCACAGAAGTATTTAACTTATATAAGCAAAAAAAACTGACTAATATTAATTACTTAATGACTAATAAAACTTAAAAACAAAGAACAAACTAAAAGCACAGGAGCACACGATGAAGTGAAAAATTTAGAAGGAATGACAAATAATGCAAAAATTTAAAAGGATAAAAAACAGATAATTTGTTAAAAAGTACAAATACTTCATAAACAAAAAAGTCCTAAAAGCATAGAATATATATATATATATATATATATATATAAAGTTCTATTCTATTCTATATGACATCCTGAAGACTCATTAAACACAATTATTGGGTAATGATGAAAATTTAAAAGTTGTTTTTTATTTATCTGTAATATATAGCATTTTTTTATGATATGTAGGTTGTTTCACTTACTATCTTCAACATATTATATATGAAGGAAACAAGAAAAATCAACTGAACTTACTTGTTAAAATGGATTATTTTAAAGATAATTTAGGGTTGTACAAGGTTAGCATATTGAACTCCATTCAATTTGGTAATAAGAAAATAAGCTGGGCTTGAGTGCAATTTGGTCAATGATGAAATTGCAAACAAGTGGTTCACCTGTAGTTTCAGAATAAATTTTAAGTCTTTCCAAAATACTTCTATTTAATCCCGGAGTCGAATCCAATACGATAAATTTCCGAATTTTTGACGAACGAAATCGTAGGCCCTACTCGAGTAAAACTGTAGCGTCATTTCAGAAAAGGAATTTCAGGCTCATATTTTGTTCGTTTTGCTTCGAAGGTTCTGCGATTCAAGTCACCGAGTACAGCAGGCACATTGTCCTTAAAAAGATAAGGTGTAATTTAAATGAGTGTACCAAAAGATGTATGAACTTTTACGTGATTTTATTTATTTGCTTAATTTCACACATACTTGTTCCTTTAGTAATAGAGAAAATTATCTGTCATAAACACATACCTTACAAATACAATATGTGTAATATAATGTCTATGGTGATAACATTTTGCTTACAGTGTTATGCTGCACAGAATCAGAATTACTAAGAAATGTCATATTCAGAGTTCACAGCATCACGTAAATTGTTGATATGCTTACTTTTGTTTTTAAGTTGTCTCTTGAGTTTATAAATGGTTTTGTTTTACACAGTAATCCATTTCTTCAAAATCTCGATGAATTTTCTTGCTGAATTCGGTGTCCTTATGTTTGAAGTACAAATGTCACCAGTGTAGCGTGTTGTTTTGCTTGGAACTGGAATCGACGCCTCCATGAAAGCTGTATCGTCCAGCGATGATTCAGGGACATCAGTATCTAAAAAACATTACATAGTTGCATGTAAAATGTATATTATAGTGATGTGCCGACTCGAAAATTTCCTGATTCGAGTGATTCGAATCAAGTTTATATATGAACAATTATAATTTAAGACAAGGAATAGTATCTCTTAAATAATTTTATAAATGAATTTATTAATTTAGTAAGCAATTAATTTCAATAAGTGCAGAGATTAATACATTTATATTATATATAATAATAAATCAGCTACAAATATAACTAAAAGCAATAATTTATAATTTTCTGAATAAGACTTAAGGAATAATAGTTGATTTAATTTATTTGGTTGTAACCTATTCCGCCAGCCTTCAAAAATAAGCGCTATGACGGAACGGATGTTGCCGGTATACATAAATATTTTTTCGTCATTGTATATAAAACAGGATATATGTTTTTTCTTTCCTCCCAAAACTGAACAGGATCTTGCTTTCTATTCAAATATGGCAAATTCATATATTCTTGCAATAATTTGGGAAGAGAGTTTGTTCTATTGTCTGGAACCACACGCATATCAAAATTTTACCAGATTTCATCATCTCTATTATGGTTTGACGGTACTGATAATGGTTCATTATTTTCGGCCTCTTCAATATGTTCTGCCGTAGTCATTTCTTTTGCTTCATCTAAAACCAAAGCAATTGCTTTATCCGCAGAACTCTCTAATCCAAAGACCTTTTTCTTATATCTGGGGTCAAGAATTGTTGCTTTTGCTGTAATTTCAGCATTTTCTAAATAACCAAATCCTTGACTTATATTTCTCAACAAGATTTGTTGCAAATTCTTCCAGCATTAGTTGTTGGCGTTCTTTTATTTATAGAATTTTTTACTTCTTGAATTACAGGTATAACACTGGATAAGGTGAGATAAAATTAATTCACCTGACAATGTTTTGGTTACAATTTCCAATGGCTGTAGAATCTTCACACAATTTTCTAAAATAGCCCACTCAGCAAAACTCAGGTTTGGTGGAAGAGAATCTATTAAGCAAAGCTGCACATAGCGCAACTTTAACCTTCAATAGTTTTCGATTAGTTTTTCTAAAATTTTTTGGCCAAAATGTTTTTGACCAAATTTTTTTTGACCAAAATTTTTAATGACCAAAATATTTTTTCCGAAAATTTTTTGGGCCAAATTTTTTTTGACCAAAAATTTTTTTGACCAAATTTTTTTTGCCCGAAATTTTTTTTCCGAAATTTTTTTGACCAAATTTTTTTGACCAAAATTTTTTTGACCAAAATTTTTTGGCCAAAATTTTTTG
>NW_020536765.1:0-22202 GCF_003426905.1 Ctenocephalides felis
GTAGAGCACCAGATATAGGTAGAGTAAAGGTAAAGGTAGAGCACCAGATATAGGTAGAGTAAAGGTAAAGGTGAGCACCAGATATAGGTAGAGTAAAGGTAAGGTAGAGCACCAGATATAGGTAGAGTAAAGTAAAGGTAGAGCACCAGATATAGGTAGAGTAAAGGTAAAGGTTAGCACCAGAATATAGGTAGAGTACAGGTAAGGTAGAGCACCAGATATATGTAGAGTAAATTAAAGGTAGAGCACCAGATATAGGTAGAGTAAAGGTAAAGGTAGAGCACCATATATAGTAAGTAAATGTAAAGGTAGAGCACCAGATATAGGTAAGTAAAGGTAAAGGTAGAGCACACAGATATATGTAGAGTAAAGGTAAAGGTAGAGCACCAGATATAGGTAAGAGTAAAGGTAAAGTAAGCACCAGATATAGGTAGAGTAAAGGTAAAGGTAGAGCACCAGATATAGGTAGAGTAAGGTAAGTAGAGCACCATATCATATAGGTAGAGTAAAAGTAAAGGTGAGCACCAGATATAATTAGAGTAAAGGTAAAAGTAGAGCACCAGATATAGTAGAGTAAAGGTAAAGGTAGAGCACCATATATGTAGAGTAAAGGTAAGGTAGAGCACCAGATATAGGTAGAGTAAAGGTAAAGGTAGCACCATATAATGTAGAGTAAAGGTAAAGGTAGAGCACCAGATATAGGTAGAGTAAAGTAAGGTAGAGCACCATATAGGTAGAGTAAAGTAAGGTTAGAGCACCAGATATAGGTAGAGTAAAGGTAAAGGTAGAGCACCAGATATAGGTAGAGTAAGTAAAGGTAGAGCACCAGATAAGGTAGAGAAAGTAAAGTAGAGCACCAGATATAGGTAGAGTAAAGGTAAAGGTAGAGCACCAGATATAGGTAGTAAAGGTAAAGGTAGAGCACCAGATATAGGTAGAGTAAAGTTAAAGTAGAGCACCAGATATAGGTAGAGTAGGTAAAGGTAGAGCACCAGATATAGGTAGAGTAAAGGTAAAGGTGAGCACCAGATATAGGTAGAGTAAAGGTAAAGGTAGAGCACCAGATATAGGTAGAGTAAGGTAAAGGTAGAGCACCAGATATAGTAGAGTAAAGGTAAAGGTAGAGCACCAGATATAGGTAGAGTAAAGTAAAGGTAGAGCACCAGATATAGGTAGAGTAAAGGAAAGGTAGAGCACCAGATATAGGTAGAGTAAAGGTAAAGGTAGAGCACCAGATATAGGTAGAGTAAAGGTAAAGGTAGAGCACCAGATATAGTAGAGTAAAGGTAAGGTAGAGCACCAGATATAGGTAGAGTAAAGTAAAGGTAGAGCACCAGATATAGGTAAGTAAAGGTAAAGGTAGAGCACCAGATATATAGAGTAAAGTAAAGGTAGAGCACCAGATATAGGTAGAGTAAAGTAAGGTAGAGCACCAATATATGTAGAGTAAAGGTAAAGGTAGAGCACCAGATATAGGTAGAGTAAAGTAAAGGTAGAGCACCAGATATAGGTAGAGTAAAGGTAAAGTAGAGCACCAGATATAGGTAGATAAGGTAAAGGTAGAGCACCAGATATAGGTAGAGTAAAGGTAAAGGTAGAGCACCAGATATAGGTAGAGTAAAGGTAAAGGTAGAGCACCAGATATAGGTAGAGTAAAGTAAAGGTAGAGCACCAGATATAGGTAGAGTAAAGGTAAAGGTAGAGCACCAGATATAGGTAGAGTAAAGGTAAAGGTAGAGCACCAGATATGTAGAGAGTAAAGGTAAAGGTAGAGCACCATATATAGGTAGAGTAAAGGTAAAGTAGAGCACCAGATATAGGTAGAGTAAAGGTAAAGGTAGAGCACCAGATATAGGTAGAGTAAAGTAAAGGTAGAGCACCAGATATAGGTAGAGTAAAGGTAAAGGTAGAGCACCAGATATGTAGAGTAAGGTAAAGTTAGAGCATATAAAGGTAAAGGTAGAGCACCAGATATAGGTAGAGTAAAGGTAAAGGTAGAGCACCAGATATAGGTAGAGTAAGGTAAAGGTAGAGCACCAGATATAGGTAGAGTAAAGGTAAAGGTAGAGCACCAGATATAGGTAGAGTAAAGGTAAGGTGAGAGCACCAGATATAGGTAGAGTAAAGGTAAGGTAGAGCACCAGATATAGGTAGAGTAAAGGTAAAGGTAGAGCACCAGATATAGGTAGAGTAAAGGTAAGGTAAGCACCATATATAGGTAGAGCACCAGATATAGTAGAGTAAAGGTAAAGGTAGAGCACCAGATATAGGTAGAGTAAAGGTAAAGGTAGAGCACCATATATAGGTAGAGTAAAGGTAAAGGTAGAGCACCAGATATAGTAGAGTAAAGGTAAAGTAGAGCACCAGATATAGGTAGAGTAAAGTTAAAGTAGAGCACCAGATATAGGTAGAGTAAAGGTAAAGGTAGAGCACCAATATAGGTAGAGTAAAGGTAAAGGTAGAGCACCAGATATAGGTAGAGTAAGGTAAAGGTAGAGCACCAGATATAGGTAGAGTAAAGGTAAAGTAGAGCACCAGATATAGGTAGAGTAAGGTAAAGGTAGAGCACCAGATATAGGTAGAGTAAAGTAAAGGTAGAGCACCAGATATAGGTAGAGTAAAAGTAAAGGTAGAGCACCAGATATAGGTAGAGTAAAGGTAAAGGTAGAGCACCAGATATAGGTAGAGTAAAGGTAAAGGTAGAGCACCAGATATAGGTAGAGTAAAGGTAAAGGTAGAGCACCAGATATAGGTAGAGTAAAGGTAAAGGTAGAGCACCAGATATAGGTAGAGTAAAGGTAAAGGTAGAGCACCAGATATAGGTAGAGTAAAGGTAAAGGTAGAGCACCAGATATAGGTAGAGTAAAGGTAAAGGTAGAGCACCAGATATAGGTAGAGTAAAGGTAAAGGTAGAGCACCAGATATAGGTAGAGTAAAGGTAAAGGTAGAGCACCAGATATAGGTAGAGTAAAGGTAAAGGTAGAGCACCAGATATAGGTAGAGTAAAGGTAAAGGTAGAGCACCAGATATAGGTAGAGTAAAGGTAAAGGTAGAGCACCAGATATAGGTAGAGTAAAGGTAAAGGTAGAGCACCAGATATAGGTAGAGTAAAGGTAAAGGTAGAGCACCAGATATAGGTAGAGTAAAGGTAAAGGTAGAGCACCAGATATAGGTAGAGTAAAGGTAAAGGTAGAGCACCAGATATAGGTAGAGTAAAGGTAAAGGTAGAGCACCAGATATAGGTAGAGTAAAGGTAAAGGTAGAGCACCAGATATAGGTAGAGTAAAGGTAAAGGTAGAGCACCAGATATAGGTAGAGTAAAGGTAAAGGTAGAGCACCAGATATAGGTAGAGTAAAGGTAAAGGTAGAGCACCAGATATAGGTAGAGTAAAGGTAAAGGTAGAGCACCAGATATAGGTAGAGTAAAGGTAAAGGTAGAGCACCACCAGATATAGGTAGAGTAAAGGTAAAGGTAGAGCACCAGATATAGGTAGAGTAAAGGTAAAGGTAGAGCACCAGATATAGGTAGAGTAAGGTAAAGGTAGAGCACCAGATATAGGTAGAGTAAAGGTAAAGGTAGAGCACCAGATATAGGTAGAGTAAAGGTAAAGGTAGAGCACCAGATATAGGTAGAGTAAAGGTAAAGGTAGAGCACCAGATATAGGTAGAGTAAAGGTAAAGGTAGAGCACCAGATATAGGTAGAGTAAAGGTAAAGGTAGAGCACCAGATATAGGTAGAGTAAAGGTAAAGGTAGAGCACCAGATATAGGTAGAGTAAAGGTAAAGGTAGAGCACCAGATATAGGTAGAGTAAAGGTAAAGGTAGAGCACCAGATATAGGTAGAGTAAAGGTAAAGGTAGAGCACCAGATATAGGTAGAGTAAAGGTAAAGGTAGAGCACCAGATATAGGTAGAGTAAAGGTAAAGGTAGAGCACCAGATATAGGTAGAGTAAAGGTAAAGGTAGAGCACCAGATATAGGTAGAGTAAAGGTAAAGGTAGAGCACCAGATATAGGTAGAGTAAAGTAAAGGTAGAGCACCAGATATAGGTAGAGTAAAGGTAAAGGTAGAGCACCAGATATAGGTAGAGTAAAGGTAAAGGTAGAGCACCAGATATAGGTAGAGTAAAGGTAAAGGTAGAGCACCAGATATAGGTAGAGTAAAGGTAAAGGTAGAGCACCAGATATAGGTAGAGTAAAGGTAAAGGTAGAGCACCAGATATAGGTAGAGTAAAGGTAAAGGTAGAGCACCAATATAGGTAGAGTAAAGGTAAAGGTAGAGCACCAGATATAGGTAGAGTAAAGGTAAAGGTAGAGCACCAGATATAGGTAGAGTAAAGGTAAAGGTAGAGCACCAGATATAGGTAGAGTAAAGGTAAAGGTAGAGCACCAGATATAGGTAGAGTAAAGGTAAAGGTAGAGCACCAGATATAGGTAGAGTAAAGGTAAAGGTAGAGCACCAGATATAGGTAGAGTAAAGGTAAAGGTAGAGCACCAGATATAGGTAGAGTAAAGGTAAAGGTAGAGCACCAGATATAGGTAGAGTAAAGGTAAAGGTAGAGCACCAGATATAGGTAGAGTAAAGGTAAAGGTAGAGCACCAGATATAGGTAGAGTAAAGGTAAAGGTAGAGCACCAGATATAGGTAGAGTAAAGGTAAAGGTAGAGCACCAGATATAGGTAGAGTAAAGGTAAAGGTAGAGCACCAGATATAGGTAGAGTAAAGGTAAAGGTAGAGCACCAGATATAGGTAGAGTAAAGGTAAAGGTAGAGCACCAGATATAGGTAGAGTAAAGGTAAAGGTAGAGCACCAGATATAGGTAGAGTAAAGGTAAAGGTAGAGCACCAGATATAGGTAGAGTAAAGGTAAAGGTAGAGCACCAGATATAGGTAGAGTAAAGGTAAAGGTAGAGCACCAGATATAGGTAGAGTAAAGGTAAAGGTAGAGCACCAGATATAGGTAGAGTAAAGGTAAAGGTAGAGCACCAGATATAGGTAGAGTAAAGGTAAAGGTAGAGCACCAGATATAGGTAGAGTAAAGGTAAAGGTAGAGCACCAGATATAGGTAGAGTAAAGGTAAAGGTAGAGCACCAGATATAGGTAGAGTAAAGGTAAAGGTAGAGCACCAGATATAGGTAGAGTAAAGGTAAAGGTAGAGCACCAGATATAGGTAGAGTAAAGGTAAAGGTAGAGCACCAGATATAGGTAGAGTAAAGGTAAAGGTAGAGCACCAGATATAGGTAGAGTAAAGGTAAAGGTAGAGCACCAGATATAGGTAGAGTAAAGGTAAAGGTAGAGCACCAGATATAGGTAGAGTAAAGGTAAAGGTAGAGCACCAGATATAGGTAGAGTAAAGGTAAAGGTAGAGCACCAGATATAGGTAGAGTAAAGGTAAAGGTAGAGCACCAGATATAGGTAGAGTAAAGGTAAAGGTAGAGCACCAGATATAGGTAGAGTAAAGGTAAAGGTAGAGCACCAGATATAGGTAGAGTAAAGGTAAAGGTAGAGCACCAGATATAGGTAGAGTAAAGGTAAAGGTAGAGCACCAGATATAGGTAGAGTAAAGGTAAAGGTAGAGCACCAGATATAGGTAGAGTAAAGGTAAAGGTAGAGCACCAGATATAGGTAGAGTAAAGGTAAAGGTAGAGCACCAGATATAGGTAGAGTAAAGGTAAAGGTAGAGCACCAGATATAGGTAGAGTAAAGGTAAAGGTAGAGCACCAGATATAGGTAGAGTAAAGGTAAAGGTAGAGCACCAGATATAGGTAGAGTAAAGGTAAAGGTAGAGCACCAGATATAGGTAGAGTAAAGGTAAAGGTAGAGCACCAGATATAGGTAGAGTAAAGGTAAAGGTAGAGCACCAGATATAGGTAGAGTAAAGGTAAAGGTAGAGCACCAGATATAGGTAGAGTAAAGGTAAAGGTAGAGCACCAGATATAGGTAGAGTAAAGGTAAAGGTAGAGCACCAGATATAGGTAGAGTAAAGGTAAAGGTAGAGCACCAGATATAGGTAGAGTAAAGGTAAAGGTAGAGCACCAGATATAGGTAGAGTAAAGGTAAAGGTAGAGCACCAGATATAGGTAGAGTAAAGGTAAAGGTAGAGCACCAGATATAGGTAGAGTAAAGGTAAAGGTAGAGCACCAGATATAGGTAGAGTAAAGGTAAAGGTAGAGCACCAGATATAGGTAGAGTAAAGGTAAAGGTAGAGCACCAGATATAGGTAGAGTAAAGGTAAAGGTAGAGCACCAGATATAGGTAGAGTAAAGGTAAAGGTAGAGCACCAGATATAGGTAGAGTAAAGGTAAAGGTAGAGCACCAGATATAGGTAGAGTAAAGGTAAAGGTAGAGCACCAGATATAGGTAGAGTAAAGGTAAAGGTAGAGCACCAGATATAGGTAGAGTAAAGGTAAAGGTAGAGCACCAGATATAGGTAGAGTAAAGGTAAAGGTAGAGCACCAGATATAGGTAGAGTAAAGGTAAAGGTAGAGCACCAGATATAGGTAGAGTAAAGGTAAAGGTAGAGCACCAGATATAGGTAGAGTAAAGGTAAAGGTAGAGCACCAGATATAGGTAGAGTAAAGGTAAAGGTAGAGCACCAGATATAGGTAGAGTAAAGGTAAAGGTAGAGCACCAGATATAGGTAGAGTAAAGGTAAAGGTAGAGCACCAGATATAGGTAGAGTAAAGGTAAAGGTAGAGCACCAGAT
The DNA here is from genome assembly GCF_003426905.1 of Ctenocephalides felis. Taxonomy (NCBI): domain Eukaryota; kingdom Metazoa; phylum Arthropoda; class Insecta; order Siphonaptera; family Pulicidae; genus Ctenocephalides; species Ctenocephalides felis. The sequence continues at coordinate 6,704 of NW_020536765.1, forward strand.
ATAGGTAGAGTAAAGGTAAAGGTAGAGCACCAGATATAGGTAGAGTAAAGGTAAAGGTAGAGCACCAGATATAGGTAGAGTAAAGGTAAAGGTAGAGCACCAGATATAGGTAGAGTAAAGGTAAAGGTAGAGCACCAGATATAGGTAGAGTAAAGGTAAAGGTAGAGCACCAGATATAGGTAGAGTAAAGGTAAAGGTAGAGCACCAGATATAGGTAGAGTAAAGGTAAAGGTAGAGCACCAGATATAGGTAGAGTAAAGGTAAAGGTAGAGCACCAGATATAGGTAGAGTAAAGGTAAAGGTAGAGCACCAGATATAGGTAGAGTAAAGGTAAAGGTAGAGCACCAGATATAGGTAGAGTAAAGGTAAAGGTAGAGCACCAGATATAGGTAGAGTAAAGGTAAAGGTAGAGCACCAGATATAGGTAGAGTAAAGGTAAAGGTAGAGCACCAGATATAGGTAGAGTAAAGGTAAAGGTAGAGCACCAGATATAGGTAGAGTAAAGGTAAAGGTAGAGCACCAGATATAGGTAGAGTAAAGGTAAAGGTAGAGCACCAGATATAGGTAGAGTAAAGGTAAAGGTAGAGCACCAGATATAGGTAGAGTAAAGGTAAAGGTAGAGCACCAGATATAGGTAGAGTAAAGGTAAAGGTAGAGCACCAGATATAGGTAGAGTAAAGGTAAAGGTAGAGCACCAGATATAGGTAGAGTAAAGGTAAAGGTAGAGCACCAGATATAGGTAGAGTAAAGGTAAAGGTAGAGCACCAGATATAGGTAGAGTAAAGGTAAAGGTAGAGCACCAGATATAGGTAGAGTAAAGGTAAAGGTAGAGCACCAGATATAGGTAGAGTAAAGGTAAAGGTAGAGCACCAGATATAGGTAGAGTAAAGGTAAAGGTAGAGCACCAGATATAGGTAGAGTAAAGGTAAAGGTAGAGCACCAGATATAGGTAGAGTAAAGGTAAAGGTAGAGCACCAGATATAGGTAGAGTAAAGGTAAAGGTAGAGCACCAGATATAGGTAGAGTAAAGGTAAAGGTAGAGCACCAGATATAGGTAGAGTAAAGGTAAAGGTAGAGCACCAGATATAGGTAGAGTAAAGGTAAAGGTAGAGCACCAGATATAGGTAGAGTAAAGGTAAAGGTAGAGCACCAGATATAGGTAGAGTAAAGGTAAAGGTAGAGCACCAGATATAGGTAGAGTAAAGGTAAAGGTAGAGCACCAGATATAGGTAGAGTAAAGGTAAAGGTAGAGCACCAGATATAGGTAGAGTAAAGGTAAAGGTAGAGCACCAGATATAGGTAGAGTAAAGGTAAAGGTAGAGCACCAGATATAGGTAGAGTAAAGGTAAAGGTAGAGCACCAGATATAGGTAGAGTAAAGGTAAAGGTAGAGCACCAGATATAGGTAGAGTAAAGGTAAAGGTAGAGCACCAGATATAGGTAGAGTAAAGGTAAAGGTAGAGCACCAGATATAGGTAGAGTAAAGGTAAAGGTAGAGCACCAGATATAGGTAGAGTAAAGGTAAAGGTAGAGCACCAGATATAGGTAGAGTAAAGGTAAAGGTAGAGCACCAGATATAGGTAGAGTAAAGGTAAAGGTAGAGCACCAGATATAGGTAGAGTAAAGGTAAAGGTAGAGCACCAGATATAGGTAGAGTAAAGGTAAAGGTAGAGCACCAGATATAGGTAGAGTAAAGGTAAAGGTAGAGCACCAGATATAGGTAGAGTAAAGGTAAAGGTAGAGCACCAGATATAGGTAGAGTAAAGGTAAAGGTAGAGCACCAGATATAGGTAGAGTAAAGGTAAAGGTAGAGCACCAGATATAGGTAGAGTAAAGGTAAAGGTAGAGCACCAGATATAGGTAGAGTAAAGGTAAAGGTAGAGCACCAGATATAGGTAGAGTAAAGGTAAAGGTAGAGCACCAGATATAGGTAGAGTAAAGGTAAAGGTAGAGCACCAGATATAGGTAGAGTAAAGGTAAAGGTAGAGCACCAGATATAGGTAGAGTAAAGGTAAAGGTAGAGCACCAGATATAGGTAGAGTAAAGGTAAAGGTAGAGCACCAGATATAGGTAGAGTAAAGGTAAAGGTAGAGCACCAGATATAGGTAGAGTAAAGGTAAAGGTAGAGCACCAGATATAGGTAGAGTAAAGGTAAAGGTAGAGCACCAGATATAGGTAGAGTAAAGGTAAAGGTAGAGCACCAGATATAGGTAGAGTAAAGGTAAAGGTAGAGCACCAGATATAGGTAGAGTAAAGGTAAAGGTAGAGCACCAGATATAGGTAGAGTAAAGGTAAAGGTAGAGCACCAGATATAGGTAGAGTAAAGGTAAAGGTAGAGCACCAGATATAGGTAGAGTAAAGGTAAAGGTAGAGCACCAGATATAGGTAGAGTAAAGGTAAAGGTAGAGCACCAGATATAGGTAGAGTAAAGGTAAAGGTAGAGCACCAGATATAGGTAGAGTAAAGGTAAAGGTAGAGCACCAGATATAGGTAGAGTAAAGGTAAAGGTAGAGCACCAGATATAGGTAGAGTAAAGGTAAAGGTAGAGCACCAGATATAGGTAGAGTAAAGGTAAAGGTAGAGCACCAGATATAGGTAGAGTAAAGGTAAAGGTAGAGCACCAGATATAGGTAGAGTAAAGGTAAAGGTAGAGCACCAGATATAGGTAGAGTAAAGGTAAAGGTAGAGCACCAGATATAGGTAGAGTAAAGGTAAAGGTAGAGCACCAGATATAGGTAGAGTAAAGGTAAAGGTAGAGCACCAGATATAGGTAGAGTAAAGGTAAAGGTAGAGCACCAGATATAGGTAGAGTAAAGGTAAAGGTAGAGCACCAGATATAGGTAGAGTAAAGGTAAAGGTAGAGCACCAGATATAGGTAGAGTAAAGGTAAAGGTAGAGCACCAGATATAGGTAGAGTAAAGGTAAAGGTAGAGCACCAGATATAGGTAGAGTAAAGGTAAAGGTAGAGCACCAGATATAGGTAGAGTAAAGGTAAAGGTAGAGCACCAGATATAGGTAGAGTAAAGGTAAAGGTAGAGCACCAGATATAGGTAGAGTAAAGGTAAAGGTAGAGCACCAGATATAGGTAGAGTAAAGGTAAAGGTAGAGCACCAGATATAGGTAGAGTAAAGGTAAAGGTAGAGCACCAGATATAGGTAGAGTAAAGGTAAAGGTAGAGCACCAGATATAGGTAGAGTAAAGGTAAAGGTAGAGCACCAGATATAGGTAGAGTAAAGGTAAAGGTAGAGCACCAGATATAGGTAGAGTAAAGGTAAAGGTAGAGCACCAGATATAGGTAGAGTAAAGGTAAAGGTAGAGCACCAGATATAGGTAGAGTAAAGGTAAAGGTAGAGCACCAGATATAGGTAGAGTAAAGGTAAAGGTAGAGCACCAGATATAGGTAGAGTAAAGGTAAAGGTAGAGCACCAGATATAGGTAGAGTAAAGGTAAAGGTAGAGCACCAGATATAGGTAGAGTAAAGGTAAAGGTAGAGCACCAGATATAGGTAGAGTAAAGGTAAAGGTAGAGCACCAGATATAGGTAGAGTAAAGGTAAAGGTAGAGCACCAGATATAGGTAGAGTAAAGGTAAAGGTAGAGCACCAGATATAGGTAGAGTAAAGGTAAAGGTAGAGCACCAGATATAGGTAGAGTAAAGGTAAAGGTAGAGCACCAGATATAGGTAGAGTAAAGGTAAAGGTAGAGCACCAGATATAGGTAGAGTAAAGGTAAAGGTAGAGCACCAGATATAGGTAGAGTAAAGGTAAAGGTAGAGCACCAGATATAGGTAGAGTAAAGGTAAAGGTAGAGCACCAGATATAGGTAGAGTAAAGGTAAAGGTAGAGCACCAGATATAGGTAGAGTAAAGGTAAAGGTAGAGCACCAGATATAGGTAGAGTAAAGGTAAAGGTAGAGCACCAGATATAGGTAGAGTAAAGGTAAAGGTAGAGCACCAGATATAGGTAGAGTAAAGGTAAAGGTAGAGCACCAGATATAGGTAGAGTAAAGGTAAAGGTAGAGCACCAGATATAGGTAGAGTAAAGGTAAAGGTAGAGCACCAGATATAGGTAGAGTAAAGGTAAAGGTAGAGCACCAGATATAGGTAGAGTAAAGGTAAAGGTAGAGCACCAGATATAGGTAGAGTAAAGGTAAAGGTAGAGCACCAGATATAGGTAGAGTAAAGGTAAAGGTAGAGCACCAGATATAGGTAGAGTAAAGGTAAAGGTAGAGCACCAGATATAGGTAGAGTAAAGGTAAAGGTAGAGCACCAGATATAGGTAGAGTAAAGGTAAAGGTAGAGCACCAGATATAGGTAGAGTAAAGGTAAAGGTAGAGCACCAGATATAGGTAGAGTAAAGGTAAAGGTAGAGCACCAGATATAGGTAGAGTAAAGGTAAAGGTAGAGCACCAGATATAGGTAGAGTAAAGGTAAAGGTAGAGCACCAGATATAGGTAGAGTAAAGGTAAAGGTAGAGCACCAGATATAGGTAGAGTAAAGGTAAAGGTAGAGCACCAGATATAGGTAGAGTAAAGGTAAAGGTAGAGCACCAGATATAGGTAGAGTAAAGGTAAAGGTAGAGCACCAGATATAGGTAGAGTAAAGGTAAAGGTAGAGCACCAGATATAGGTAGAGTAAAGGTAAAGGTAGAGCACCAGATATAGGTAGAGTAAAGGTAAAGGTAGAGCACCAGATATAGGTAGAGTAAAGGTAAAGGTAGAGCACCAGATATAGGTAGAGTAAAGGTAAAGGTAGAGCACCAGATATAGGTAGAGTAAAGGTAAAGGTAGAGCACCAGATATAGGTAGAGTAAAGGTAAAGGTAGAGCACCAGATATAGGTAGAGTAAAGGTAAAGGTAGAGCACCAGATATAGGTAGAGTAAAGGTAAAGGTAGAGCACCAGATATAGGTAGAGTAAAGGTAAAGGTAGAGCACCAGATATAGGTAGAGTAAAGGTAAAGGTAGAGCACCAGATATAGGTAGAGTAAAGGTAAAGGTAGAGCACCAGATATAGGTAGAGTAAAGGTAAAGGTAGAGCACCAGATATAGGTAGAGTAAAGGTAAAGGTAGAGCACCAGATATAGGTAGAGTAAAGGTAAAGGTAGAGCACCAGATATAGGTAGAGTAAAGGTAAAGGTAGAGCACCAGATATAGGTAGAGTAAAGGTAAAGGTAGAGCACCAGATATAGGTAGAGTAAAGGTAAAGGTAGAGCACCAGATATAGGTAGAGTAAAGGTAAAGGTAGAGCACCAGATATAGGTAGAGTAAAGGTAAAGGTAGAGCACCAGATATAGGTAGAGTAAAGGTAAAGGTAGAGCACCAGATATAGGTAGAGTAAAGGTAAAGGTAGAGCACCAGATATAGGTAGAGTAAAGGTAAAGGTAGAGCACCAGATATAGGTAGAGTAAAGGTAAAGGTAGAGCACCAGATATAGGTAGAGTAAAGGTAAAGGTAGAGCACCAGATATAGGTAGAGTAAAGGTAAAGGTAGAGCACCAGATATAGGTAGAGTAAAGGTAAAGGTAGAGCACCAGATATAGGTAGAGTAAAGGTAAAGGTAGAGCACCAGATATAGGTAGAGTAAAGGTAAAGGTAGAGCACCAGATATAGGTAGAGTAAAGGTAAAGGTAGAGCACCAGATATAGGTAGAGTAAAGGTAAAGGTAGAGCACCAGATATAGGTAGAGTAAAGGTAAAGGTAGAGCACCAGATATAGGTAGAGTAAAGGTAAAGGTAGAGCACCAGATATAGGTAGAGTAAAGGTAAAGGTAGAGCACCAGATATAGGTAGAGTAAAGGTAAAGGTAGAGCACCAGATATAGGTAGAGTAAAGGTAAAGGTAGAGCACCAGATATAGGTAGAGTAAAGGTAAAGGTAGAGCACCAGATATAGGTAGAGTAAAGGTAAAGGTAGAGCACCAGATATAGGTAGAGTAAAGGTAAAGGTAGAGCACCAGATATAGGTAGAGTAAAGGTAAAGGTAGAGCACCAGATATAGGTAGAGTAAAGGTAAAGGTAGAGCACCAGATATAGGTAGAGTAAAGGTAAAGGTAGAGCACCAGATATAGGTAGAGTAAAGGTAAAGGTAGAGCACCAGATATAGGTAGAGTAAAGGTAAAGGTAGAGCACCAGATATAGGTAGAGTAAAGGTAAAGGTAGAGCACCAGATATAGGTAGAGTAAAGGTAAAGGTAGAGCACCAGATATAGGTAGAGTAAAGGTAAAGGTAGAGCACCAGATATAGGTAGAGTAAAGGTAAAGGTAGAGCACCAGATATAGGTAGAGTAAAGGTAAAGGTAGAGCACCAGATATAGGTAGAGTAAAGGTAAAGGTAGAGCACCAGATATAGGTAGAGTAAAGGTAAAGGTAGAGCACCAGATATAGGTAGAGTAAAGGTAAAGGTAGAGCACCAGATATAGGTAGAGTAAAGGTAAAGGTAGAGCACCAGATATAGGTAGAGTAAAGGTAAAGGTAGAGCACCAGATATAGGTAGAGTAAAGGTAAAGGTAGAGCACCAGATATAGGTAGAGTAAAGGTAAAGGTAGAGCACCAGATATAGGTAGAGTAAAGGTAAAGGTAGAGCACCAGATATAGGTAGAGTAAAGGTAAAGGTAGAGCACCAGATATAGGTAGAGTAAAGGTAAAGGTAGAGCACCAGATATAGGTAGAGTAAAGGTAAAGGTAGAGCACCAGATATAGGTAGAGTAAAGGTAAAGGTAGAGCACCAGATATAGGTAGAGTAAAGGTAAAGGTAGAGCACCAGATATAGGTAGAGTAAAGGTAAAGGTAGAGCACCAGATATAGGTAGAGTAAAGGTAAAGGTAGAGCACCAGATATAGGTAGAGTAAAGGTAAAGGTAGAGCACCAGATATAGGTAGAGTAAAGGTAAAGGTAGAGCACCAGATATAGGTAGAGTAAAGGTAAAGGTAGAGCACCAGATATAGGTAGAGTAAAGGTAAAGGTAGAGCACCAGATATAGGTAGAGTAAAGGTAAAGGTAGAGCACCAGATATAGGTAGAGTAAAGGTAAAGGTAGAGCACCAGATATAGGTAGAGTAAAGGTAAAGGTAGAGCACCAGATATAGGTAGAGTAAAGGTAAAGGTAGAGCACCAGATATAGGTAGAGTAAAGGTAAAGGTAGAGCACCAGATATAGGTAGAGTAAAGGTAAAGGTAGAGCACCAGATATAGGTAGAGTAAAGGTAAAGGTAGAGCACCAGATATAGGTAGAGTAAAGGTAAAGGTAGAGCACCAGATATAGGTAGAGTAAAGGTAAAGGTAGAGCACCAGATATAGGTAGAGTAAAGGTAAAGGTAGAGCACCAGATATAGGTAGAGTAAAGGTAAAGGTAGAGCACCAGATATAGGTAGAGTAAAGGTAAAGGTAGAGCACCAGATATAGGTAGAGTAAAGGTAAAGGTAGAGCACCAGATATAGGTAGAGTAAAGGTAAAGGTAGAGCACCAGATATAGGTAGAGTAAAGGTAAAGGTAGAGCACCAGATATAGGTAGAGTAAAGGTAAAGGTAGAGCACCAGATATAGGTAGAGTAAAGGTAAAGGTAGAGCACCAGATATAGGTAGAGTAAAGGTAAAGGTAGAGCACCAGATATAGGTAGAGTAAAGGTAAAGGTAGAGCACCAGATATAGGTAGAGTAAAGGTAAAGGTAGAGCACCAGATATAGGTAGAGTAAAGGTAAAGGTAGAGCACCAGATATAGGTAGAGTAAAGGTAAAGGTAGAGCACCAGATATAGGTAGAGTAAAGGTAAAGGTAGAGCACCAGATATAGGTAGAGTAAAGGTAAAGGTAGAGCACCAGATATAGGTAGAGTAAAGGTAAAGGTAGAGCACCAGATATAGGTAGAGTAAAGGTAAAGGTAGAGCACCAGATATAGGTAGAGTAAAGGTAAAGGTAGAGCACCAGATATAGGTAGAGTAAAGGTAAAGGTAGAGCACCAGATATAGGTAGAGTAAAGGTAAAGGTAGAGCACCAGATATAGGTAGAGTAAAGGTAAAGGTAGAGCACCAGATATAGGTAGAGTAAAGGTAAAGGTAGAGCACCAGATATAGGTAGAGTAAAGGTAAAGGTAGAGCACCAGATATAGGTAGAGTAAAGGTAAAGGTAGAGCACCAGATATAGGTAGAGTAAAGGTAAAGGTAGAGCACCAGATATAGGTAGAGTAAAGGTAAAGGTAGAGCACCAGATATAGGTAGAGTAAAGGTAAAGGTAGAGCACCAGATATAGGTAGAGTAAAGGTAAAGGTAGAGCACCAGATATAGGTAGAGTAAAGGTAAAGGTAGAGCACCAGATATAGGTAGAGTAAAGGTAAAGGTAGAGCACCAGATATAGGTAGAGTAAAGGTAAAGGTAGAGCACCAGATATAGGTAGAGTAAAGGTAAAGGTAGAGCACCAGATATAGGTAGAGTAAAGGTAAAGGTAGAGCACCAGATATAGGTAGAGTAAAGGTAAAGGTAGAGCACCAGATATAGGTAGAGTAAAGGTAAAGGTAGAGCACCAGATATAGGTAGAGTAAAGGTAAAGGTAGAGCACCAGATATAGGTAGAGTAAAGGTAAAGGTAGAGCACCAGATATAGGTAGAGTAAAGGTAAAGGTAGAGCACCAGATATAGGTAGAGTAAAGGTAAAGGTAGAGCACCAGATATAGGTAGAGTAAAGGTAAAGGTAGAGCACCAGATATAGGTAGAGTAAAGGTAAAGGTAGAGCACCAGATATAGGTAGAGTAAAGGTAAAGGTAGAGCACCAGATATAGGTAGAGTAAAGGTAAAGGTAGAGCACCAGATATAGGTAGAGTAAAGGTAAAGGTAGAGCACCAGATATAGGTAGAGTAAAGGTAAAGGTAGAGCACCAGATATAGGTAGAGTAAAGGTAAAGGTAGAGCACCAGATATAGGTAGAGTAAAGGTAAAGGTAGAGCACCAGATATAGGTAGAGTAAAGGTAAAGGTAGAGCACCAGATATAGGTAGAGTAAAGGTAAAGGTAGAGCACCAGATATAGGTAGAGTAAAGGTAAAGGTAGAGCACCAGATATAGGTAGAGTAAAGGTAAAGGTAGAGCACCAGATATAGGTAGAGTAAAGGTAAAGGTAGAGCACCAGATATAGGTAGAGTAAAGGTAAAGGTAGAGCACCAGATATAGGTAGAGTAAAGGTAAAGGTAGAGCACCAGATATAGGTAGAGTAAAGGTAAAGGTAGAGCACCAGATATAGGTAGAGTAAAGGTAAAGGTAGAGCACCAGATATAGGTAGAGTAAAGGTAAAGGTAGAGCACCAGATATAGGTAGAGTAAAGGTAAAGGTAGAGCACCAGATATAGGTAGAGTAAAGGTAAAGGTAGAGCACCAGATATAGGTAGAGTAAAGGTAAAGGTAGAGCACCAGATATAGGTAGAGTAAAGGTAAAGGTAGAGCACCAGATATAGGTAGAGTAAAGGTAAAGGTAGAGCACCAGATATAGGTAGAGTAAAGGTAAAGGTAGAGCACCAGATATAGGTAGAGTAAAGGTAAAGGTAGAGCACCAGATATAGGTAGAGTAAAGGTAAAGGTAGAGCACCAGATATAGGTAGAGTAAAGGTAAAGGTAGAGCACCAGATATAGGTAGAGTAAAGGTAAAGGTAGAGCACCAGATATAGGTAGAGTAAAGGTAAAGGTAGAGCACCAGATATAGGTAGAGTAAAGGTAAAGGTAGAGCACCAGATATAGGTAGAGTAAAGGTAAAGGTAGAGCACCAGATATAGGTAGAGTAAAGGTAAAGGTAGAGCACCAGATATAGGTAGAGTAAAGGTAAAGGTAGAGCACCAGATATAGGTAGAGTAAAGGTAAAGGTAGAGCACCAGATATAGGTAGAGTAAAGGTAAAGGTAGAGCACCAGATATAGGTAGAGTAAAGGTAAAGGTAGAGCACCAGATATAGGTAGAGTAAAGGTAAAGGTAGAGCACCAGATATAGGTAGAGTAAAGGTAAAGGTAGAGCACCAGATATAGGTAGAGTAAAGGTAAAGGTAGAGCACCAGATATAGGTAGAGTAAAGGTAAAGGTAGAGCACCAGATATAGGTAGAGTAAAGGTAAAGGTAGAGCACCAGATATAGGTAGAGTAAAGGTAAAGGTAGAGCACCAGATATAGGTAGAGTAAAGGTAAAGGTAGAGCACCAGATATAGGTAGAGTAAAGGTAAAGGTAGAGCACCAGATATAGGTAGAGTAAAGGTAAAGGTAGAGCACCAGATATAGGTAGAGTAAAGGTAAAGGTAGAGCACCAGATATAGGTAGAGTAAAGGTAAAGGTAGAGCACCAGATATAGGTAGAGTAAAGGTAAAGGTAGAGCACCAGATATAGGTAGAGTAAAGGTAAAGGTAGAGCACCAGATATAGGTAGAGTAAAGGTAAAGGTAGAGCACCAGATATAGGTAGAGTAAAGGTAAAGGTAGAGCACCAGATATAGGTAGAGTAAAGGTAAAGGTAGAGCACCAGATATAGGTAGAGTAAAGGTAAAGGTAGAGCACCAGATATAGGTAGAGTAAAGGTAAAGGTAGAGCACCAGATATAGGTAGAGTAAAGGTAAAGGTAGAGCACCAGATATAGGTAGAGTAAAGGTAAAGGTAGAGCACCAGATATAGGTAGAGTAAAGGTAAAGGTAGAGCACCAGATATAGGTAGAGTAAAGGTAAAGGTAGAGCACCAGATATAGGTAGAGTAAAGGTAAAGGTAGAGCACCAGATATAGGTAGAGTAAAGGTAAAGGTAGAGCACCAGATATAGGTAGAGTAAAGGTAAAGGTAGAGCACCAGATATAGGTAGAGTAAAGGTAAAGGTAGAGCACCAGATATAGGTAGAGTAAAGGTAAAGGTAGAGCACCAGATATAGGTAGAGTAAAGGTAAAGGTAGAGCACCAGATATAGGTAGAGTAAAGGTAAAGGTAGAGCACCAGATATAGGTAGAGTAAAGGTAAAGGTAGAGCACCAGATATAGGTAGAGTAAAGGTAAAGGTAGAGCACCAGATATAGGTAGAGTAAAGGTAAAGGTAGAGCACCAGATATAGGTAGAGTAAAGGTAAAGGTAGAGCACCAGATATAGGTAGAGTAAAGGTAAAGGTAGAGCACCAGATATAGGTAGAGTAAAGGTAAAGGTAGAGCACCAGATATAGGTAGAGTAAAGGTAAAGGTAGAGCACCAGATATAGGTAGAGTAAAGGTAAAGGTAGAGCACCAGATATAGGTAGAGTAAAGGTAAAGGTAGAGCACCAGATATAGGTAGAGTAAAGGTAAAGGTAGAGCACCAGATATAGGTAGAGTAAAGGTAAAGGTAGAGCACCAGATATAGGTAGAGTAAAGGTAAAGGTAGAGCACCAGATATAGGTAGAGTAAAGGTAAAGGTAGAGCACCAGATATAGGTAGAGTAAAGGTAAAGGTAGAGCACCAGATATAGGTAGAGTAAAGGTAAAGGTAGAGCACCAGATATAGGTAGAGTAAAGGTAAAGGTAGAGCACCAGATATAGGTAGAGTAAAGGTAAAGGTAGAGCACCAGATATAGGTAGAGTAAAGGTAAAGGTAGAGCACCAGATATAGGTAGAGTAAAGGTAAAGGTAGAGCACCAGATATAGGTAGAGTAAAGGTAAAGGTAGAGCACCAGATATAGGTAGAGTAAAGGTAAAGGTAGAGCACCAGATATAGGTAGAGTAAAGGTAAAGGTAGAGCACCAGATATAGGTAGAGTAAAGGTAAAGGTAGAGCACCAGATATAGGTAGAGTAAAGGTAAAGGTAGAGCACCAGATATAGGTAGAGTAAAGGTAAAGGTAGAGCACCAGATATAGGTAGAGTAAAGGTAAAGGTAGAGCACCAGATATAGGTAGAGTAAAGGTAAAGGTAGAGCACCAGATATAGGTAGAGTAAAGGTAAAGGTAGAGCACCAGATATAGGTAGAGTAAAGGTAAAGGTAGAGCACCAGATATAGGTAGAGTAAAGGTAAAGGTAGAGCACCAGATATAGGTAGAGTAAAGGTAAAGGTAGAGCACCAGATATAGGTAGAGTAAAGGTAAAGGTAGAGCACCAGATATAGGTAGAGTAAAGGTAAAGGTAGAGCACCAGATATAGGTAGAGTAAAGGTAAAGGTAGAGCACCAGATATAGGTAGAGTAAAGGTAAAGGTAGAGCACCAGATATAGGTAGAGTAAAGGTAAAGGTAGAGCACCAGATATAGGTAGAGTAAAGGTAAAGGTAGAGCACCAGATATAGGTAGAGTAAGTAAAGGTATAGAAGGTAGAGCAGATATAGGTAGAGTAAAGGTAAAGGTAGAGCACCAGATATAGGTAGAGTAAAGGTAAAGGTAGAGCACCAGATATAGGTAGAGTAAAGGTAAAGGTAGAGCACCAGATATAGGTAGAGTAAAGGTAGAGCACCAGATATAGGTAGAGTAAAGGTAGAGCACCAGATATAGGTAGAGTAAAGGTAAAGGTAAGGTAGAGCACCAGATATAGGTAGAGTAAAGGTAAAGGTAGAGCACCAGATATAGGTAGAGTAAAGGTAAAGGTAGAGCACCAGATATAGGTAGAGTAAAGGTAAAGGTAGAGCACCAGATATAGGTAGAGTAAAGGTAAAGTAGAGCACCAGATATAGGTAGAGTAAGGTAAAGGTAGAGCACCAGATATAGTTAGAGTAAAGTAAAGGTAGAGCACCAGATATAGGTAGAGTAAAGGTAAAGGTAGCACCAGATATAGGTAGAGTAAAGGTAAAGTAGAGCACCAGATATAGGTAGAGTAAAGGTAAAGGTAGAGCACCAGATATAGGTAGAGTAAAGGTAAAGGTAGAGCACCAGATATAGGTAGAGTAAAGGTAAGGTAGAGCACCAGATATAGGTAGAGTAAAGGTAAAGGTAGAGCACCAGATATAGGTAGAGTAAAGGTAAAGGTAGAGCACCAGATATAGGTAGAGTAAAGGTAAGGTAGAGCACCAGATATAGGTAGAGTAAAGGTAAAGGTAGAGCACCAGATATAGGTAGAGTAAAGGTAAAGGTAGAGCACCAGATATAGGTAGAGTAAAGGTAAAGGTAGAGCACCAGATATAGGTAGAGTAAAGGTAAAGGTAGAGCACCAGATATAGGTAGAGTAAAGGTAAGGTAGAGCACCAGATATAGGTAGAGTAAAGGTAAAGGTAGAGCACCAGATATAGGTAGAGTAAAGGTAAAGGTAGAGCACCAGATATAGGTAGAGTAAAGTAAAGTAGAGCACCAGATATAGGTAGAGTAAAGTAAAGGTAGAGCACCAGATATAGGTAGAGTAAAGGTAAAGGTAGAGCACCAGATATAGGTAGAGTAAAGGTAAAGGTAGAGCACCAGATATAGGTAGAGTAAAGGTAAAGGTAGAGCACCAGATATAGGTAGAGTAAAGGTAAAGGTAGAGCACCAGATATAGGTAGAGTAAAGGTAAAGGTAGAGCACCAGATATAGGTAGAGTAAAGAAAGGTAGAGCACCAGATATAGGTAGAGTAAAGGTAAAGGTAGAGCACCAGATATAGGTAGTAAAGGTAAGGTAGAGCACCAGATATAGGTAGAGTAAGGTAAAGGTAGAGCAAATATAGGTAAGTAAAGGTAAAGGTAGAGCACCAGATATAGGTAGAGTAAAGGTAAAGGTAGAGCACCAGATATAGGTAGAGTAAAGGTAAAGGTAGAGCACCAGATATAGGTAGAGTAAAGGTAAAGGTAGAGCACCAGATATAGGTAGAGTAAGGTAAAGGTAGAGCACCAGATATAGGTAGAGTAAAGGTAAAGGTAGAGCACCAGATATAGGTAGAGTAAAGGTAAAGGTAGAGCACCAGATATAGGTAGAGTAAAGGTAAAGGTAGAGCACCAGATATAGGTAGAGTAAAGGTAAAGGTAGAGCACCAGATATAGGTAGAGTAAAGGTAAATAGAGCACCAGATATAGGTAGAGTAAAGGTAAAGGTAGAGCACCAATATAGGTTAAGTAAAGGTAGAGCACCAATATAGGTAGAGTAAAGGTAGAGCACCAGATATAGGTAGAGTAAGGTAAAGGTAGAGCACCAGATATAGGTAGAGTAAAGGTAAAGGTAGAGCACCAGATATAGGTAGAGTAAAGGTAAAGGTAGAGCACCAATATAGGTAGAGTAAAGGTAAAGGTAGAGCACCAGATATAGGTAGAGTAAAGGTAAAGGTAGAGCACCAGATATAGGTAGAGTAAAGGTAAAGGTAGAGCACCAGATATAGGTAGAGTAAGGTAAAGGTAGAGCACCAGATATAGGTAGAGTAAAGTAAGGTAGAGCACCAGATATAGGTAGAGTAAAGGTAAAGGTAGAGCACCAGATATAGGTAGAGTAAAGGTAAAGGTAGAGCACCAATATATAGGTAGAGTAAAGGTAAAGGAAGGCACCATATTAGGTAGAGTAAAGGTAAAGGTAGAGCACCAGATATAGTAGAGTAAAGGTAAAGGTAGAGCACCAGATATAGGTAGAGTAAAGGTAAGGTAGAGCACCAGATATAGGTAGAGTAAAGGTAAAGGTAGAGCACCAGATATAGGTAGAGTAAAGGTAAAGGTAGAGCACCATATATGTAGAGTAAAGGTAAAGGTAGAGCACCAGATATAGGTAGAGTAAGGTAAAGGTAGAGCACCAGATATAGGTAGAGTAAAGGTAAGGTAGAGCACCAGATATAGGTAGAGTAAAGGTAAAGGTAGAGCACCATATATAGGTAGAGTAAAGGTAAGGTAGAGCAATATAGGTAGAGTAAAGGTAAAGGTAGAGCACCAGATATAGGTAGAGTAAAGGTAAAGGTAGAGCACCAGATATAGGTAGAGTAAAGGTAAAGGTAGAGCACCAGATATAGTAGAGTAAAGGTAAAGGTAGAGCACCAGATATAGGTAGAGTAAAGGTAAAGGTAGAGCACCAGATATAGGTAGAGTAAAGTAAGGTAGAGCACCAGATATAGGTAGAGTAAAGGTAAAGGTAGAGCACCAGATATAGGTAAGTAAAGGTAAAGGTAGAGCACCATATATAGGTAGAGTAAAGGTAAAGGTAGAGCACCAGATATAGGTAGAGTAAAGGTAAAGTAGAGCACCAGATATAGGTAGAGTAAAGTAAAGGTAGAGCACCAGATATAGGTAGAGTAAAGGTAAAGGTAGAGCACCAGATATAGGTAGAGTAAGGTAAAGGTAGAGCACCAGATATAGGTAGAGTAAGGTAAAGGTAGAGCACCATATATAGGTAGAGTAAAGGTAAAGGTAGAGCACCATTATAGGAGGTAGAGTAAAGTAAGGTAGAGCACCAGATATAGGTAGAGTAAAGGTAAAGGTAGAGCACCAGATATAGGTAGAGTAAAGGTAAAGGTAGAGCACCAGATATAGGTAGAGTAAAGGTAAAGGTAGAGCACCAGATATAGGTAGAGTAAAGGTAAAGTAGAGCACCAGATATAGGTAGAGTAAAGGTAAAGGTAGAGCACCAGATATAGGTAGAGTAAAGGTAAAGGTAGAGCACCAGATATAGGTAGAGTAAAGGTAAAGGTAAAG
>NW_020536766.1:0-16345 GCF_003426905.1 Ctenocephalides felis
ATTGTGAATTGAAGCATTATTGACTAATCTATTGATTAGTCTTTTGCAGTATTATCACATTTTGTTATTATTTACATAATTAAAGTAAATTCTGAACTAACGACTTGAGTTACATACTTACCTTAAAAGCCATGGAATCTTTATAGCTATAAGTCTTTAAATCTTATTCATAACAATTGCATCATCAGTCATCAGTCAAGCTTAGGGGAAGTCCTCAAGGCCGTACGAAATGGAAGATTTATACTCGCTTAAATAATACGTGTTAAATAGAGTGTTCGGCACTAGGGCCGTCCGGCGTTACGGGAGTTCCTCCTATTTAAACCATACTTTTAGCAGTTAGTATAGGTACTACTAATGGGCTACAAATTAAGAATATCCTCACGTGTATTTTTAAAATAACTAAATACATGTGAATAAATTAAGTGAGTAAATAAGTAAATTGTGTTAGTAGAAGGTCTCATAAATTATTTATTTTAATATCATATAGTCATCCAAAATATTTTTTTTGTTTATCTATTAATATGATGTATTCCGCTCGGTTTTTCTTCCAGTTATATCAATTCCAATATTACACAATATTTCCTTTCTCATATTTACATCAAGTACTTCATTAATGAAATAATACCCGAAAGCTTAGTCAGTTTCCATGACCCTAACCATCATATTACCGGTGCCTATGTTGGTGGAAAATCATTTATATGCAAGTCGCGAATGGAGTGAATACTCATCCTGAAACCAAACATGAATTGAGAAATCTATTTTGTCGATTGAGGGTTGAAGTGGGCTAAAGCAGGGTTGAATTTCAAGTGCCCGCGTCTTTTGCCGCGGCGGTAATCAGGGATCGAGCGTTGTATAAACGAGAAATTTTCTGAGGTGATTTAGTAGACCTATATATAGAAACATATATATATATATATATATATATATATATATATATATACATATATATATATATATATTAGGGTGGTCACTTAATATGGATTTTCGAATTTCTTGCTCCCAGGGGCTCAAATGCTTCCAAATCGATAAAACAAATCTCTGAAAGTTTTAGCTCTTAATATTAACTCTAACATAGTCAGCACCCTATATTACCAGTGTAATATAATTTCTAATAACTGAAATATAAAAACAGAAGTCCTTGTTATCAGTTGCATAATCTTCAGCTTACTGTTTGAATAAGCGTAGGATGCGTGAGTCATCAAGGTCGGTTCATGTGATTATTTTCAGTTTGATATGTATGTACACGTTATTTAAAACTTAACAAAATTGTTCAGTAAAAATGCGATGTTTAGTAGGTATAGGTTTCACCTAAACGCTGTATCGATATCTTTTATCCCGTAATAAAATTAGAATCAATGCTATAGATCAAGTAAGCCATATGGCACGCGTTCGTGATTGTAATCAGAGCTCATCTGATTACGGTAGCCGGGGTTTGTGTGCCTACAATCGCACATAAACACACAAATACACAAATACGGGGACCCCGAACATGGACGCATTGTTTGCCGTTTTAATCAGCCAACCGCCCCATCGGCGGATCGGGGGAAATCGTGGAATCGTATGATCGGACCGTTTCGCTTCATCAATGAACCCAGTTAGTAGATAGATGTAGATTATGAGATGTAGTAATATGTGGTGGCGTGAAATAAATTTTTATTTTATATCATGGCTAAATTATTTCGAGGATTTCCGAAATATATACCTATCGTCTGTTTCAAGCTTTGTAAGCCATCTACATTTTCTTTCGTTTTTTAAACATATTTTTGAGAAGAATGGTTATATTTGTATTAGATTCAAAATTTGTTCATTGTTTGAAAACATAGTATATGGTTCTCAGATAAGGCGAATCGAAACATATATTTTAATTAATCTGAAATTAAATATGATGTTATCTATATTATATTGTTAATGCAAAGCGCTCTATTCCAATGATGACGAGTTACATCAGAAGAAGTTTATATCATGATCTTTTACAGAAAAGTGAAGTGAAGTTGAATGAAACAAAATATTATGAATACATGTTTAGTCTTTTATCTTACTTCTATTTCAATGAATTGTTTATTCGGAATTTCGAAAATCAATACAGATTCTTGATTGTAGTATCGTTTTTTATGGATTTTGAGTTTTTTATGGTCTTAACTGTTTATGCTTAATGCGTTATTTATAAAAATGACTGCTAACATGATATATTTGCCTATTCAAATGATTCCCAATATTTAAATTACCTATATTCCATTGTAGTACCTAATATTTTGTTTTCTCTTTAGCATCTTATTGTTTTTGTACATTATACAACTAATTAATTATATTCTTCTTACTCTGTTTATCCCACTTTGTATTGTAGACTCTAATATCCCATCCTTCAAATATAAGTATATTTAAAGGATTGGATATTAGTCAAATATTTAAGTATATTTGTCATATTAAATTCATTTTTTTGCAACTCTTAATTATATAAACTTCTTAACGAAATACGTTTACAGTCTATGATGCAATGTGCATATAATGCAAATACCCTGCCGAAATTTTTCCTCTGCTTTTATTCATATTTATTATACTACAACAATTTAACATTTTACTCAGCTTTACCAATTTTGATCGTAAGTACTAATATACTATTCTTATAATGTTTCAATTTTTATCAAAAATTCTAATATTATATCTATCTTATGTATATTTATTATATAATATACGTACACAACCACAATGCTGATGCTGATGATTTTTCTCAACTTTTGATATAGTTATTGAACTTCGTCAAAATACACCAATTTAATTTTTGGAGTCAATTTTTTCTATTTTACCCAACGTTCTAATAGCCCATTTCTCTAAATTAAATTTTTCATATAATGAATAATTTCCTGCTATTCTAGTTGTGATTTTTCTCTGGTTCTGATATCGATATCAAACTCATATTTTAACTTAACTTCTTAACATATTCACTCAGTTTTTACCAATTTTTAAAGTAAACTTTAATATTTCACTGTTGTGTTATTTCTCTGCTCTTTATTTCGTTATTAAACTTCTATTTTATCACAGCAATTTAATATTTTCAGCACTTTTTAAATTTTTATCCAAATTATAATAGTTCATCCTTCTAAAATTAATGTTCGTATTATAAACATTTTTCTGCTATTCTAATAGTGATTTATCTCCAAATATGATATCGATACCATCTACTATTGAGTACAATTTAACATTTACTCAGGTTTTACCAATTTTTATCGTAAATTCTAGCAGTCCATTCTCCTAATGTAAATTTTGATAAACTTTATACCTGCTATCGTGATTGTGATTTGTCTTTGCTTTTATATATATAATATATATATAATATATAGAGATACATATATATATATATATATATAGTATATATATACATATATATGATAGTTTTGTCGACCTTGATACATAGTTGTAATGTTTTTCCCAATCTTCGAATTAAAAAAAGATTAAATAACAAAATTATCTATTCCATTGAACGTTTCGACACTTGATGTGTGTCATCATTCAGTAATCAAACCAGGAAAACAACAGAAAAAATTTACGCATGTTCACACTTGCGTGACTACACTTGCGTTGTAACCTTGATCAGTGTCCATAATGCACCGTTATTATTAATAACATAAAATATAGGAAGGCAAATAAGAGGAGGAAATAAAGAAGGAAATATATGTGCTCCTTTAATTTCTCGTTTGTTAATATAATAGTTATTATTATGTTACACAAATTTAGTGTTCAATCAATTTTAGATCATAATTAATTTTTTCTGTTGATTTGCCTGATTTGATTACTGAATGATGACATACATCAAGTATCGAAACGTTTAATGAAATAATTTTGTTATTTAATCGTTTTTTTAATTCGACGATTGAGCTTCAAAAATATTACATATATATACCAACCTCCTATTGAGTACAAATAACATTTTACTCAGTTTTCAACAATTTTTGCCGTAAATTCTAGCAGTCCATTCTCCTATAATGTAAATTTTCTATTTACCCAACTATTCCAGTTGTGATTTTTCTCCGCTTTTGATATCGATACCGTACTCCCAAGTCGGCCTCCCCTATCCGGTCGTTGATTGTTGTGTAAACCGCGGCGTCTCTATCGCTCGGGACTCTACCGAGTCGGGAGCCCAGAATGCGATTATGCCGACCGAGCTTTCTCCGCTGGCTGTATGCTGAACGAATTATCCATCAACGATATCTAACCGATACCCTCACGTATAGTACAGTATATTTATAGAATTGGTGTAGGAAAAGTTGGAGAAATTAGAATAAATTGGTATTTTTATCACTTCCAGGGTCTATGGCAAAAACTTTGCATCAGACTTTGGTTTTGAAAAAAAGGGATGAAATTGAAATTCTCTTATTAATTGCTAAATTGAAACTTAGCAACAAATGAATTAAAAGTGAAAATTTGTGTCATTTTTTAATAAAAATTCGACGCTTTTCAAAATTTTTGAAATATTTTCATGCTACACATTTCCATACAAATATTTGATTGAATTGTGCTTTATCTAAAATACAATATTAAGAGCTAAAACTTTCAGCGAATTGTTTTACAAGAAAATTGGTGACAGTTTATTGTCGTATGAATACATTGTATTTGCGCATATACTTGAAAGTGTACCGATACAATTTATATCACATTTCTTTAATAATTTATGTCCAACATATTTCCTTGTCGTCATACCGATTGCAAATCCGGAATTCGAGTTCAGAATGTCTTGTGTTAGTTCGCGTCTTCCAGATTCAACCTGATAATGACCACACAGGCAGAAAACTTTATAAATATATACGATAAAAGAGGCAATCGAGCGGCGCCTTTGTCGACTAATTAGAAATCTGATTTATCACCAATCAGCAGAATACCATTATCATATTATTCCGCGCTACCATAAAATCACAAGGCCAACTGTAAGAAATGAATATCATGACAATATACAACTTACATGCTGGAAAACTGCGTAAATTATCTTTTATATATAGGAGTGACGTATTTTTTATTATTTCACATAATACTGATACAGGCCCAGACCTCTGAAATGACGCTGATCATTGATGTATAAATTAAGGAGATCTTGTCGAATGGCTTATAAATTGCGATATTTTTCCTAATCTAATTAAAGCAAAGAAATTTGCAACCTCAGGTTGTTTGCGAATGATTCAAAATATACATATTTTAAAAATACGTCTTATTATATAAATCAATTCCAACATGAGTTGTTGTGCATAATACTGATGGTCCGGATAAATAAATATGCATATATTTTAAAACGTATTTGTAAATAACACCATAGCTTCTAAAAATGATGTATTACAGTCTATTAAATAAAATACTTCTGATTCTCCAGACCCCCCAATGTTGGTACATAGGAGTCAATAGGTCAACGTAATATTTATGCCCAGCGTTCTAGAGTTTTCCCAAAGTAGCATGAGAACTTGCCTATCAATCCATAATAGATTGGAAATTGATTGATGCCACCATAACACTTATTAATATTTCATCATAACTTTGGAAACGTTTTCGTTCTCGTTTTGACAAGAACGTCTTGTGTCGAAGGTGACTGTCTAATATTAACTGTAAAAAATAATTCGAATATTCAGAAACGTGGCAAGAGGAAATTGGATGTAATTGAATAATTAGACATTTATTAGATGTGATATATATATACTAGATGACCCGACAGACGTTTTCCTGTACCCATGCCTACAAATTTTTAATATAATATACTAATATTTACCGTTTACCTAAAAATAATAATTATTATTTTTTAAATTACTCTTTACGCCAAAATGCATATACATTTATAATATGAGCTATGTTAAAAGTAGAACTGCTTTAAATAAAATGATAGGTCTCAATTTCCACACTATATTGGAAATTGAAGTCTTTTAAACGGTATAACATAATCATAACCATAACATAACACTGGTACTTCATGTTGGATTAAATTAATTAAATTTTTAATTATTTAAGATATCTAAAATTGTATCTTAAACTTCTCCTAATCGATATCGCGAGGGCCGAATTGTATGTATTCATCTCTACTTTCCCATTTGTTGTTCTAAAGAAAATTTTTATGAATTTTAAAAATATTGTGGAAAGATTAGTAAAAGATGCAAAGAAATTATATATTGAAAAAAAAAACTATATTGAAAATTTAATATCCGAATCTTGTGTTGACGCCCCCTAAGGCGTGCACTCGTATTTTTCGCATGCATCGCATTAAAGGTATGACCGCCCCTGATTAATACTGAATTTCATATTTTAAGTGAATTAATTTTATTTATACATTTCAACATTGAAATTAGCTATTTTTAACATATATATATATATATATATATACATATATATCCTTGTACTTAAAGTTTCTTCAAAACTGTTTTGAACAACTGCTAAATGACCAATGGTTTTCCGATCATTTTTTCCTGTAAGTGGTCACATTAGTTCACCCAATGAGTATTAATACCGAATTAGCGTATGAATAATAAATATTCTTCGACATTTCTTTGTGGGTTAATAATGCGTTCAAGTATATAATTCAAGAAAAAGAAAAAATATGCAACACAACATGAAGTGCGTTCGTCATCAAGTTTTTCTTCCATTGTGAGGAATAATTGGTATTTAATATTTCTACTTTTGTACTTTTGTGGCTTGATGTTCTGCTCGGGCGATTTTGCTTCTTTGTGGTAATTCTGAGTTGAAATTCGTTATAATAAATTTCAATAATAAATTGTTATAATACTTATAATTATTGATTTTTTATAGACACACACGTGTAAATAAACAAATATTTATTTACACAATCATAAATATTATTAGATAGTAAAAATCACAGTCGTTGATGCTTCGATTTTCAAGATGAATTGCAACGATTGTGATTGTTGTTACATTGGGTAAAGTTTCCAAAATCTTTGTAACAAAATTATTCAACATATTTATAATTTCAACAAATTCGGTTTGTTGAATTTTTAAATATATTTTAACGTTGAACACCAAAAAAATCAAGTTTAAAATAAATATCATGATATCTAAAAAACTTCGATAAAATGATTATGCTTAATCCAACATTTATCAATGCAAAATATAATTGATAGTTATTTTAACAAAATTTTGGTTTATAATGAATAAAGTATTAATATAGTACTTAATTAATATTTATCGTGTTTTTTGAGTCTCAATTTATATGCAATACTTATTTATCCGACTTAACTGTAAATCTCATGTAACTTGTGCAAAAAATCTTAAACCACACATACAATTTGAATACCGCTTTCAATATGTTGATATTTCCCCAATCTTTAAACGTTTTGTCAAAATCATGTTCACCTTATTCAAATAAATTAAGGTATTTTCAGTTTTTATATCTTTTACCGCAAAATGCAATCCGTTACCGTTAGGTACTAAATCGATAAGACTTGGCCATATGGTTTGAAAAAAAAATTGCAAGATGATGAAAGTAACATCTGCTAATGTTAAATTAAAAGTACATATATTATATAAAACGCAAGATAATTAGTCATTAACCCTTACTTTTATGGCACTAATTATCTGGTTACAAATTAATTAAGAATATAAGAAATACTGCATCTTTTGCAGCTGATTACATTCCTAATTGCTTCAACGTCGTAATTAAAATTTATGAAAAACCTTAAAGGATATTTACATTTTGGGTTTGGATGTGATAAAAGATATCTACAATGCAAATATATCGTTTAAAGAACAAATACAATTCATTGTTAGAGAAAATTGTCATGTGTATTGACTTTTTCTAACTTGGAAGTCAATAATTTTTGACTTTGATCCGCAATGAGGAAGAATCTTATATTTTTTAATTTTTTAATGGTGGCAATTATTAAAGGTTGTCGAATGACTTATATTATATATATATATATATATATATAAGATTTGAATATTATTTTTTCCATATAAATTTCTTTAAGAATAATATTCTATGTGGCTTTTCTTCTCTAATACGATGAGCATGTTTAAGTCGAGGGCATCACTTAACAGCCAATTGTGGTTAGCCATAATAATGCACAGTTTTTCTTGAGGTTATTTCATAAAATTGGAAAATTATTCTCTAATCGAACAGGGATGAAAAATATTTAGCCTTCGTACAAAAATAAAATTATTCATCTCATATGCAAGCTGAAAGCACAACTCATAATACTTACTCGTAGTTAGCTGCGATTGATGTTCAATATATAAAAATGATAAAAATATCATTATTGTTCAACTTCTTAGTACATTTGGTAACAAACCATTTTTTTCAAATTTATAGAGTTACTTGCAATTTTTTAGGTACGATCAATCTTGCTTTTGAACTGCATAACAGTTAAAACAAAATTCTTAGACATGATTAATTTTGCTTTAGAACTGCATTAGAAACTACATTAATTCTTTCAGAAAATTTAATTTTATAAGTTATCAACCTCTGTAAAATATTTGCAAATCGAATTACGCAGCCCTTGAACATCCTTTAAATAATTCTACGATTGCGTGTAAGGAAGCATGTGGTTTTGAGGTACCTATAATTTGAAAATTATGCAGCAAAATGACAAAAACAACGCTTCAACAACAATGACATCAATTGTTCAATAATACATCGAATCAAAAGACAGGAAACAGAAAAGGATCTTTCCACAGGATATCGAAATTGAAATCCTGAAAAGGCTGTATTGAACTTGTGTTAACAAGGATATCATCAATAGTGGTTTTTAAATCATTGTAGTTTTGTGATGAAATTTTAACTGAATTTGTGGTTTCGTACTGTGTGAACAGGAAGGAAAATTAAATTAATTTTAATGTGAAAATTGGCATAATTTGACTAACTGTTAACTCAGCAGCGTATGGGTCTACCTTATAAATTTTTACTTACCAGGCTAATTAAATTATTGGATATTCTAAAAATATTTTTCTTGGTTATTTTATATACAGCAATCAGAACTATTGTTGAGTATTCTATGAGCTGTAATTTTTCAATATATAGTTAAACCAGTGGCCCTTGTCGACGAATAAACAGTATGATATAATATCAAAGAATGAAATTCTTATGTTTCACATTTGAATTAATTTTGGTTGCCAAGGTGTCACATGCATGTAAAATAATAACTAATTAATTAATAATACTTACTAATTGTTTTTCTAAAAAATGTCAAGTTATATATGCATTGTTATAAAATCATTTCAAAAATTTCAAAACCATCACTTCCTTAATCATATGGAACTAGTACATATCATTGTGTCCTAGAAAAGTGGTTTTATGAGTCATTTATTCATGTCATGTAAATTATCTTGAATCCTTTAGACTTCTATAGATCAATGAATAGCAAACAAGGTTTCAAAAACAGATAATTCTAGAAAACTGTGAATTTCGTCTCTATTGCACAATACGTGTCATTTACCATTTACCATTTACCATTTACCAATTCCAGGCGTGTGCATTTTCGACGTTCCAGTCTATTTGCCATCAACTGTCTCCGTAAATTGACCGTTCGATTTATAAATTCCAGTGTCCTTTAGTTTGGGTTAATATCAGTCCACTTATTGATAGTAAACAATGGTCACGCTATCGGCTATGGCCTGGTCGTCTATCTAACTGTGGTTTAATTCGGTAGCGGGAACGCATTTTTAAATGGGACGCAATAGGGCCACACGCGATTACATTGTTCGGGAAGACCGGCAGTGCGTGGTGGACAGATGGCTGGGAACACTTAATTCGGGGAAAGGGGTTGCTTTGGAACCCTTGAGGGTATAAAATTTTAACTTTGGATAAATTTGTTTTGATGTTTTTAATATTAAGATCTGCACAAACTTCTAAATATTGTTTTTTTTTTCATTTTTCTTCATTATAGCAATCATAAATGCAATAATTTCTATGAGGTAAACTGTACACTAAATAATAAGAATGCATTATCTATGATAATCCAGTGATCTTAGTAAGTTTGCACGTAATGACCATATCCTTCTTCTATTGCCTTGTGGTAGTAAGATGTCTTCAACTATTGGATTTGAGTGAGTCTCTAATTTTTTTTCTATGAAGTAAAGCACGCTCTTGTATTGTATCGTCCTGTACTGTTAACATTTTTAAGTCCCTGTATATTGTGAAATTTGTGGCGATGAAGAATTGATCTTATTATCTTGGTTTGAGTTTGTCTTTTATCGCAACATTGATGAAGTGCCCCATAACTCCACACCATACATCCATATTGGTTTTATTGCACTCTTGTGTTTTAATTTAAACAAAAAACTCATTTTTTATGATCTATCCTCTAGATTTGCAGGTTGCAAAGGTCATCGTAAGCGTGCTGCGCGTTATTCACGAAATCTTCATCCCGAATCTGCATTGTTCCACATTATGGTTTTATTCATTTTTTAGACATTTCATCCATTGCGTTTTCTTGGCGCCGTCTGTGTTTGTTTAGACGCCCCCATTTGCCAAAATTACAGGCTGGTATCACATGTGTAATAAATATATATAATTAGGATGTAGATTTTTGACTTCAAACTATTTAAATCAATGAGAAATAATGATGCATGAAATATGCAATCAATTGATATAATAAAAAAATTGCAATTTTTTCAATGTAAGTTATTAAAACATTGACGCCGTCATACAAAGCATTTTATATGAAATTATTATTCTTGTAAATACTGTTTAATTCCATACGTTTTATCGTTTACTTTTACATATTTTATATTATATGTTTTTCTCATATAACACATAATTTTTAATAATATACGTAAGAGAAGAATGTAAGAATCTACTCTATATTTTCATTTAGTAATAATTTCTTCATTTTATTAATTAAAATCAGTAGATT
Organism: Ctenocephalides felis; assembly: GCF_003426905.1. Lineage (NCBI taxonomy): Eukaryota > Metazoa > Arthropoda > Insecta > Siphonaptera > Pulicidae > Ctenocephalides > Ctenocephalides felis. The sequence goes on from NW_020536766.1 coordinate 10,833, forward strand.
ATTGAAACTTTTTGTTGAAACGTTGTGCTCGAGGTTATTACTAATCATTTACAATATTTAAATTAAATCTTTATTTTTCTTACAGTGAGGTTCCGGCTTTATATTTACTCTGAAAATCTCTATTGTAAAAAAAAGAGTCAAACACGTGTCAGATGCAAATCTTATAAGTTTATGCTTCCGTGAACGGTGGCGCCTTGCAAATTTTGGGAATTCAAAAACTTGAATGAGCTATAAACACGTTACTCACGTGAATGAGTCGGAATTTAAAAGATCTACATGGTGATAGATATATCTAAATCATATTTTTTAAGAAAAAAACACAGACCAACAAGGGACTAGCACGTGAATTTGGAACTCCGTGTAAATACTTGTTTTCTAAAGTGCATTTTGCTGTTCATCCACTACCATTATTTTTGTAAAATTGTTAACAAATTATATTTAAAAATAATTCCAGAAGATATAAACTAACCTCCGAGTCATTAACCACGACATGCATCCCCAATTATTACTTAGCCCTAAATTAAGATATAATCAACAGTTACTTTGTTAACATCATAATTTATCATAACAAGACCCTATAACGTTTTTTGGTTTAATTTGAAAATTTGCATATCTTAACGAAATCTGATGCACACGTTTTGCCTCCCATGAAGTGCATCAAATTATGGAAATTGGCAATAATCATCCAAAAATTATATTACTACATCATTATAATAATTTAAAGTTGAGTTTCACTCAAGTATCATGATGATATATTGCGAAACGTATAATTAGAAGGATTCATTAAGTTGATTTGCTTTTACGCGTTTGGCTGTCATTCATTTTTCTGATCGTGCAGAAATTTGCGCGTGTGGTCCAGGGAAAACAATTTGCAGTAATGAAAAGATCAAACTTAAGATGAAATATTAAATATAATTTTTAATGCAAAAACAGTTCATACAATACTGTTCTTACAAATTGTTCTCACAACTGTTTTGGGAACATGGTAATTTAGTAGTAAATCGACTTATGGTTTACTAATTGAAAGGCAGTAGGGTTTTACTTTTTTTTAATTCGACCACTTTTACAAAAAAAATTTTTAATTAAACGTTCAGAGATGCTAAAATTTGAAGTTGTAGTTTTTTCTTATACTTTTTTTCTAATATTTGTCTTAATTTTTATAAAAGAATATATATATATATATATATATATATATATATATATATGTTAACCTGAAAAAAACTAGATGTAGCAACTAAAAATTTGGTGATTCAGGCCTGATCAAGTAGAACATTTTTTTCCGAATACTTGTTTCAAAAATAATTATGGCTTTTTAAAGATATTTATCTATTTTCCTACATTGTCAACCTGTAAAACACTATTTGTAGCAATTAAAAATTCAGTAAAATATATCAAAATATTAAATAAAACTTACTAGATTGTTATATTACTGGTAATATCTGTTCGCCTTCGTTTCTTGTCTAAAAAATCAGTCTTCAATAATAAAAATTTTGACAAACTTTTGGTGATTTTGCTAGACTTTGACCTAAAAGAAACTAGCTATATCAATTAAATTTTGGCAAGCTATATCCAAATATTAAATGATATTTACTAGATTGTTTTACTATGCTTCTATTTTGAAATTATTCTTACCATTCGAAGTATATCAACCTTGAAATTATAAACTTTCCAGCACGACTTTTATTATTCAAAGTTCTTTTTTGCTATTTTACTTGATTGAAATGGATTGTAGTTGTTTATTGCGCAATGAAATAAATGTCATGTCGATTTAAAGTTGATATTTTTTTATTTTAAGAACAGCAATTCAGCGCATGATCTTTGTGATGGGATTTTTGTTAGATTTATTCATTATGGCTGTTTTCATATATCATACTTTTCATTTATTCTATAATAATAAATGGCAGTCTGTCCAAAGGCATGTCCATGGCGTGAGAGAAACCACAAATAGATAATTTTCTTATCCTTCGTCGTCTATCATTCTTATTACCACTATTGACCCCGCATTTTTACACTTTTTTATGTATTTTTCTTTCCAAACTTCTGCTCCCATTCATCCTGATCCAGTGCTTTAGCTTTCAGTTCCCTATATTTTCTCTTCTCGCATAAGTAATCAATCATTTGCATTCTCTTCTTCCCATTCCTTTCAGTCCTTCTTATTCTATACTTCTATATTTTGAAGTAAATATCATGACCGCCTCATACAAGAAGAATTGAAATGGATTGAAAATAGAGGGAATTAAAAGTCGAAGCGCAGGATGGAAGCAGAAGTTTGAAAAGGAAAAGATATAAAAAGTGTAAAGGGGGGGGGGGATGTGATATTCAGAATTACCCCCTCTCACCCACCAAACCTCACGTGTATTTTTAGTTATGGAAAAAATGATAAAATTTTCGATTATTTTTTTAAATTGTTTGGATTTTTTAAAAAAATCTAGATAAATAAATACACGTGATATTTTACTATACCCCTCCCTCCCCCACGTGATATTTCGTGATTTTTTGTCAAACCCCCCTCCTCTTAAAAACTTCACGTGATTAATGGACGCCCCCTAATGGGAATAATAGACGATGAAAAATGAAGGAATTATTTATTTGTTGTGTAGTCTATATACTATATAGACTACGCATAAAATAGAACAGTGGTTCACCCCTGGGTTGCCCTCTCAAGAAAATTACTAGATTAGGATGTACAAAAGCTCATAAAACACGTAGATCTGATCACTATTAAAAAACTGTAGAAGTAAAATAGTAGATCTTATGATTATAGGTTGTTGCCAGAAATGAGTGCGGATTAGATTGGAACCAAACATTGTCAAAATAAACCCATATAATACAGTAATAACTGACCTTACCCGAAGGTAAATTGTTTAGCCTACTGTTTATAAATATATTTTTTCATTTTTTCCTCAATCGACGTAAGCGGAAGCGTTGCAATTAGCACGTCAATCCATCTCAAGAGTCAATAATATCCTTCGCATTGACGAGTCAATTTCCATCCGGCGACGTTTATCTGACGGCGAGAGGCCACGAGCCTCATTTTCTTGTTTGCTGATCGTTTTATGCTTTTTTTCTGTATTATTTGTTTTTATTTTGCTGATGATTTCACAACGTTGTTGTTTCTTCATTACAGCTAACAACAATAACGTATATTTTTTCATTTTTTTGTTTTGGTCTCGCATCTCCCACGATCGAGTGAGAATGGACTTAGAAAACATTATTTAGATTTGATGAACATTTGGCAAAATCATAATTTTGGTATATTGTGAATCTTTGTTATTCAATTCATTAAAAAAAAGAAATAACTAAGTTTCAAGTTTTTCCTTAAAAATACAGATCTAAATAAGAGTTTTTGTGATATTAATTAATGTCTAATAATATCACAATCAAAGAATGAACTGCCATTAGCCATTTGATGTCTAACTTTTGGAGTGCTTAATTATTCCTTTAACCGCAAGAAATCATGTCTATTCCTCTTTTATGTCTATTATCTTAGACATAAATACAGTTACCAGTACCGATTTTTTGAACAAATATGTCAAGTTAACAAGCTAGGAGTAAAACGGCCTCGGGATGTTCACGTACCAGAATTATATGTATTTTTCATGTCATGCCTTTCGTCAATTACGTGGGATGAAGATATCTCGCACGCACTTTTCTGTAAGTATGATAATATACTTATTTTAAGTATATGTTGAAACGTCAATAATAAGAAATAATTGAAGAAACTAACAGAAAAAAAAATTGTGAAAGATCTAATAAAATCGCACTTGTTTGCTGAGAGATGCAAGGTTCATCTACTGAGACACTGCATTTCACAATTATACATATGTGGAATATTTAAATTATGAAATTTAATTACTATGATAGTAAAATAATTCACCTAAATCAATAAAAACTTCTATGATTCCAGCGTTGCAATTTAGTAAATTAAATATGTGATACGAATATGTCTATTATCATTGTCCAAGTTTTGAGGTACATTTCAATTTAAATTAATTAAAATTACAACGCCGTTCTGGTGCGCATTGTAAGTCGCAAAGAAAATAAAAAAGGGAACACACGGAATTATACGGCATTATTTAATACGTCATAAATTAATTAAAAAATCATTCGACACGACTTCGACTCCGATGAGGTTCGAAACCGTCCGCCATAAAAAAGTTGGCGATACAAAAACCACCATACGAGATATAGAGAAGATTTTATAAGTATTTCTCAGCCTCGAGGCCATGAGAACATTTTTATTCGACGATGTTGGACGTTGGACGATGGACCAATATCTATATAGGTACTACATATGAGAATCACACATCGAGAAATAAAATAACGCTTGTCGAATTAACGAGTTCCAAATTGCACGTGGATCCTTGTCTTGTTTATGGAGAACAAACTTTAGCTGATTGCGAGATTGTCTGAAATTCAATAAATGTTTTGTAAGAAATTTTGTCAGAAAATTTGTAGAACACTCATGGATCATTAGTAGAAACATATCTAGTAACATCATAAAAAAATTTTATATATAAATCAACTTATTGACTTATTTCCCACAACCATGTGTATAATAGTCTTAAAAACAAAAAATTTTTTTCGAAAAGCAATTATTTTTGTACAACCAGCAGAAAGTTCTTTGAATCATTCAAATCGGACGCTTAGGTCTCTCAAAAACTGCCATTTTTTTGCACATTCAGCTCTGTATCTCCGAAACCGCTGTACCTGCCTTTGTCAAAAACTAATCACCCCTTCCCCCCATCATTACGAATTGAATATTTTTTAGATCATTCAAATCGGATGCTCCTATCTCTCAAAAACTCAATTTTTCTTTTCTGCATTCTTTGGTCCGTATCTCCGAAACGGCTGGACCTGCCTTTGCCAAAAACTAATCAGCACATCTCTCTATCAATAGGAATCGAATGTTTATTGAACCATTCAAATCGGTTGATCCGTGCGCCCGAAAACGTGGACGATAAATTGTATCCATACATACATAAATACACACACACATCCATTTTTCTGAGGTATGCCAAAAAGTTCAGAAACCTTCAAAACGTGAAAAAATTTAAAAAAAAAATTAATTTCGATTTTTTGACGATGACAATAACTTACCCTACGGAAAGTTAATAATAAACCTTATATTTCTATATTGTTGAAGATTATTTTTTAGAGTAAAATTTCAAAATCTTAGAGCACTAGAAATATCAAATTGCAGCAATAGCATAAGTGTGTAATTGCTCTAAACAAATACCTAAAATTTACTCAAATTTCTTCCAACTCATCAGAAAAATTAAACTCGTCCACCACCCATGATTAATGAGTTAGCATCTGCAGACACCACACGTAGCCTTGTTTTAACTCGTCTTTAACTCCAAGAGAAGTGCTCTCGTGGATGATCCTCGACGGACGATATTTCTTCTAATAAGCGTCGCTCATCAGTAATAATAACGTGACCGTTCCTCGTCAGAATAATATCTCACACATATAACTCTCGGTCTCACCGCGGGATGCTGATTTCTGGGCGC
>NW_020536767.1:5000-23114 GCF_003426905.1 Ctenocephalides felis
AAATTTTCGTCCACATTTAAGCTTATCCTACCGAACCGATTTTGAAAAATCAAAAACTGTTCGAAAGATATCATTTGGGAATGATGCTGATTAATTTTAGGTGAAAATCTACCGAGCCGTTTTCTTGTAATTAAATGTTGAAAAAAAGTGTTAAATTTTCGTCCACATTTAAGCTTATCCTACCGAACCGATTTTGAAAAATCAAAAACTGTTCGAAAGATATCATTTGGGAATGATGCTGATTAATTTTAGGTGAAAATCTACCGAGCCGTTTTCTTGTAATTAAATGTTGAAAAAAAGTGTTAAATTTTCGTCCACATTTAAGCTTATCCTACCGAACCGATTTTGAAACATCAAAAACTGTTCGAAAGATATCATTTGGGAATGATGCTGATTAATTTTAGGTGAAAATCTACCGAGCCGTTTTCTTGTAATTAAATGTTGAAAAAAAGTGTTAAATTTTCGTCCACATTTAAGCTCATCCTACCGAACCGATTTTGAAAAATCAAAAACTGTTCGAAAGATATCATTTGGGAATGATGCTGATTAATTTTAGGTGAAAATCTACCCAGCCGTTTTCTTGTAATTAACTGTTGAAAAAAAGTGTTAAATTTTCGTCCACATTCAAGCTCATACTACCGAACCGATTTTGAAAAATCAAAAACTGTTCGAAAGATATCATTTGGGAATGATGCTCATTAATTTTAGGTGAAAATCTACCGAGCCGTTTTCCTGTAATTAACTGTTAAAAAAAAATTTAAGCCTTTTTTCATGGAACTTTTTTTGGCGATATACATCATGGTCTTATAGAACTTACTGTAATATTACGGCCTTACAACAAGTAGTTTAATTTTAAAAATTCGTCAAACTTTGCTAAAATTATTATCGTTTTTTTAAAGTAGGATTGATGAAGTATATTATTTACACTTTTTTTGATTAAGTCGATTATTTACACATATCGGGAAGTTCATGTAATTTGCCTCAAGGCTAAATACCAAACCAACTAGTTTAAAAACTATTAACATTTTTGAAAAAAATTGACTTCCAAAAAATTAGATTTCTGAGAAACTAGGAATTTGACAAACGATTACTTTTTTTGAAAACAAAATTTTTTTTGAAAAAAAATGTTTTCTTTATTTTGACATATTTTGGAAATTCTGAACTTTTTTTCAAAGCAATCGTACTGCTTTAACTGCATAGTAACGAAATATCGAAGCGCATAAGCGCCGCGCCGCCGTCTAACGGATGAGCATTGGTACGGAACCCATAGGAATGTAAACAAAATTTATACTTATTGTTAAATCTCTATGAAATATCTGATAATTTGATGTGCATATGTCTAATGATCATTTTTGACCGCCAAATGGCATTTTTTATACTTTTTTTATTAGATCTCCGAAACCGCTAGACCTTTATGAAAATTAGATCAATTCTTCATCTTGTCAATACAAGTAAACTGTTTTTTGAATTATTAAAATCGGACGCTCCGTTCTCTTAAAAAGTGAGACCGTTTTTCGCACTTTTTGCTCCGTATCTTCGGAACGGCTAGATCTGCCTTCGCCAAAAACTAATCAACACGTCTCCTGATCAATACGAATCGAATGTTTTTGAATTATTTAATTCGATCGATCGGTGTTCCCGAAATCGTTGACGAAAATTTGTATCCGCATACACACACACATACATCCATTTTTTCTAAGGTATGCCAAAATATTCAGAAACCTCTGAAACGTAAAGATATATAAAAATTTTCATTTTCGATTTTTTTGCGATTACTATAACTTACCCTACGGGAAGTTAAAAGATCTACAGCACAAGTCGAGACTACAAAATGAAAATTAGATTATTTAAAAAAAAAACGTTATTTTTATAATTTATGTATTGTTAGACACTGCGTGCATCGTTTCCATTAATTATTAATCCCTAATACTATTCATCGCTTACAATATTGTAAGTACACGTACATCGATATTATTCTTAGTTATCAAAACACTAGATTACTCATTCTTCTAGAAACTCTCCTTATATTGAGAATCTCACGTATTTTTCACTCAAACAAGTAAACAAGATATTTGGTATTAAAATGTACGTTATCCTAAAATGCATCAAGCCACCTTACTTAAGAAAGTAAAAAGCCTTGCAATAACGAAAAGTCAGGCATTTATAGATAGTAAGGAAAATAGTAAAAAGAATAGAAATAATAAATAATTAAGTATTTTACCATAATACAATCCTCATTAACACACTTTCGGCGGTGCGGGTACTGGTACTCGATTTTAGGATTGTCATTCAACTGCGGGTGCGGGTATTTTCGGGTACTCGGTCGGACACGCTAGATGCGAAGAGCGAACGAAATTTCTTACTATGAGCGGTTGCAACGCTAGTTTTATATTTATTATAAAACTATAATAAAATTATAATTTATTCTTCAAAATTATTTTCGATACGTAAATACGTATATGTTACATAAATATTTTGCTATCTTTGTATTTATTGCGTTTCGATAGTTCATATAATTCAAAATTCAAAAACAATGTTAAAAATAAGCTATTACATTTTTACAAGCAATCGATCGTAGCTTATGAAATCATATTATTATTTATGTAATTAACTATTAGGTTTGTCACTAATTTATACACCTAAAAATTAATTTCGTACAATATTAAAAATAATCGAATTTTCAACGTAAAATTCTAGATTGTATATAGTATGATTATAAGTGATATAGGTACTTTATACATGATTGGAGAATGGAATTACTTTGTCTAATTTACGTACCTGGCAACAGGTAATTTTATCAAATACAGTATCCGGCGAGTAATAAAACTAATTCATTAATTTACTGTTGAATGACGAATTTTCACAATGTTTTTCAATTGTGCTTGTATTACAGGTAATTCGAAAATGTATGATATCATATTTCTCGTATTTTATTATCCAATTTCTTTTATTTGAAAGAATTCAACGGAATTAAATGTATTTAATAACCTGTTACTTTCTATTACCTAAATAAATCTTCAAATTTATATTTAAAATCTAATCTAATTAAAAATATTTATCATATTTAAAACAAGCATTTAAGCAAAAATAGTAAATATGGTATTCTGATTAGAATGGCTTGCGAAGCAAAGTCAGGCTACATATGCAATTTAAAAATTTACTATGGAAATGGCAATAGTTTACAGACAACTATATTAGATATATTAGAACCTTATTTAAATTTGTGGCATCATGTATACATGGACAATTTTTATAATAGTTTAAATAAAAGTTTATTATTACTACAAAATAAAACTAGGATTTGTGGGACTATAAGAACAAACAGGGGCCTTCCTGAAGAACTTAAAAATTTGAAACTTAAAAGAGGAGAGACAATATTTAGAAGACGCCAAGAAGTTTTGTTACAATTCTTCAAAAAGAATAGTCCAAATGATTTCTTCAATTCTAAACTTATTGCGTAAAAATGTGTAGTGTATACTCGTGTAAAAAACCTACCTATAACAAACTTTTCTGTGTATTTTGATTAATTGATTTTTATGATTAAATTTATTTTTGTATTTCAGAGACTAAACTTGTGAGTAATTACGTAAGAAAACGTATAGAAAATTTTTCTGTGCATTTTGTTTTAAATTTTTAGAATTAATTACATTTTTCATTTCATTGTCTAAACACTAAACATATGTATCATTGCGTAATAAAATTCAACTTTATTTGCAAATATTTTACCTTCAGTATTGATAGTTTTACCTCATAATAACTTAATATTATAGTATTTACTACTGCGTTTGAATTTGGGCAGTAAGTATTGTAAGTAAAAGACTGTGCTTTCATGCCATGCTTACGCATTCGCACCGTTGTAAAAACCCCGCTACGGGTACAAGTTAGCCCGAAATCCTATCCGCCGAAAGTGTGTTAATACGAAATTTTTGCATGAAGAATTTTACATTGCTCAAAAAAATATGAACATACTAGGAAAAAATCAGTTTATAGGAGAATTGATGTGCATAATTATCAAATATATAATATGGTATACACTATACACATACACTTGCATATGTGTTCATGTATATAATTGTGGATACATTAATATATAGATATGTGCATGTGTATGTATGAGTATGTAGGTGTGCATATACATGTTCATGTATGTATGTATATTATATATATATATGTATATATATATATACATAATATTTCTCAACATTTACTAAAGCAATATTTTCCTTTTTTCGTAAATTACCAAACAAGAGCCATAAAAATCATTTTTGCCAAGAGTTCCGTGCTTTGTCCTTTACATCTGGCAGACAGAAATCCATATCAGTGTGTTTAAGTCTTGTGTAGTCGTAACATCTACAAATATCTTCCAAAAAATCGAGTGTTTTTTAACAAAAAAATATTAGTGATATGGATATATAAATTATTACAGGTAAATAATTTTTGCTTCTCAATTTTATATAAAACCTTTTTTAGTTAAGTCTTATTACTATCTATCCGGTACATAATCCATTCCTTTATAACAAAATTTTTTCTAATTAATCTGTATTGACCATGTTAATTAATGTTAATCAGTATTTTAAAAAACATTGTATTTGACAGAATAAACCTGATGATGGAACGTACCTAGTTCCGAAACGTCGTATTAAACATCTTCAAAAAACAAATTGTTTTTTATTATTGGATTTACTGTTCGGAAAAGAAACAATCAATATATTGAAAAAATCCAGGACTTATCTATTGAATATATATATATATATATATATATATATATATATATATTCAGTGTTCCGGTTGACTTTTGAGGGTTAAATTGCAACACATGTTTTGGGGGATGAAACTTCGGTAGAACACTAACCCCAAAATATACATATACACTTACCGAGTAAATATACAAATATACAGATGTATATATATATATATATATATATATATATACATATAAGACTAGATTCGCCCTGACTGACTCTCCACCGTCATGTGTTTTGAGTCCAGATTTAATTAAAATTTCTGTCCTAGAAAATTCGCACTACTGTCCATTTGCACTATGTAAAACCACGTAATACACACACACACGCACACACTACATATTCATATCTACAGAAGCTGACATAGGATCAAATGTCAAAAAGCATACAAAAATAGAGAATTTCCGAATAACTTTAGAAAACTGTGTTTTGATGATTTTCAAAATTAATTAATAAAGCTGTAAAGATTTTATACATATTTATAATATTTCGTCATTATATGCTATATTATACACGACCATTATATACTATATATTAACAAAACACGACCATTATATAATATTTATTAAAAAAATGCATTACAAATTTTTGAAAAAAAAAAATCAACTATTCAATAAGACAAAAAGTTTTGCAATATTATAGATGAGTTTAAATCTTATATGTTTTTGTGGGAAAATTCTTAATTTTTGATTTTCTTATATATAAAAATGAAGCTCAGTATTATGTAAGGTATGCTAAAACTCGAAAACGGCTGCACCGATTTGGCCACTTTTAGTCTTGAAACAATTGTGCAAATCCAGAGATTGTGGAAAAGGTGAGAAATTATTTCAAAAACGTATGAAAACTTTACATTGTTATTTTTTTATTTAGCCTATTAATTATATTAATTGTCAAGGAAATATTGTATTTTTAACTTTCCATAGGGTATTTATAGTAATGGAGCGAAAATCGAAAATGAAAATTTTTGCATTTCTTGACGTTTTGAAGGTTTCTGAACATTTTATTGGCATACCTCAGAAAAAATGAATGTTTGTGTGTGTGGGGATACAAATTTTTCTGTCGACGATTTCGGGCGCATGGATCAACCGATTCTGATAGATGTTCTATTAAACCTAATATGATGTTTTAAAAGAATATTCATTAATTGTAGTAAATAGTTTTATTAGTACATATAAATAGTATTAAACGGGTTGCAAGTGTCATTAGAATCTCAAAATATGAAAATAAAAATTTATTTTTTGGATTTATAGCACAATTTTTTGCAAATCATTAGAATGCTCATACTAGTTTATACTAATTTGATTAAATATGTTAGTACAAAACCCAATAATTTTATAAAATCTTCAATAATTCATTTATTAGTTATCGTCCAACAAAATTATTAACGTCATTAAATATATTAATAAATAAATTAACATAAATATCGAAAATTGTAAGGTTTTTCTTTTATTTATATGCTTATATGAATATAAGACAAATTGTTTTAAATTTCACAAAATAAATCTAGTCAATTATTCCAAAATCTGCAATTTGAGACTAATTGACCCATTTTATTTTTATGTTAAACTTCTGTTTTTTATTACCTTTTTATTATTATTATATCATTTAGTTCTTAGAAACATAAAATTAAATCATCTTATGGATTCATCCTAATCAGATACGAAACATATATGTTATTTATTGTTTATATTTTATACAATGCTCTATTTGTATTAGTGCATTTTAGGCAAAGTATGCATTGTGAAATTCACTGTACTTATTCATAAGAATAATTTATTTGAAAATGCACAAAATTGTTATTTATCATAAAATAAGTGAAAATCTGGCGCAAAATTCTTGCTCACCTTACCAGAAAACTTGACAGAAATCCTGTTACAAGAAATACTGGCGGCGTGTGCACTCTAAAATAATAGAAAAATGTTCGTCCTGTAAAACCAGTTTTATTTATTCCTTTTAAGCATGATTAGCCACAAAATAAATTACAATCACAAATAATCCTAATTCTAATTTACGACAAAACAAATCCAAATTGTAATTACAGCCTTAGGCAAACACGACTCGAAAAAAGCAAAGTACTTAAGAACGCCTTGAATAAACAGAAACGTCTCAACAAGATTTTTTCGGCACCTTAAAAAAACAATTAAAAAAAACTCAAAGGATAACTGACAGACAACTTTACGATAGGTACAATTTATTTTAACAAATGCAAATATGTTTGTACTGTAAGTTTTCCTTGAAGTAAATAACAATGTGTATTATTGAAAATATACCTCTCATACCAACCCTTATACGACGACTACTTATTCTTTTAAGGTAGTTGTAACGTCTTTGTTGGTACAAAAGAATTTCTTTGCTTAAACAAACTCCGTCATAACAAAGGAAACGACGAACTTACCTATAGAAAGAGTTATGTGAACTTTGTAGAGGAAATAATAATAATAATAATAATTTGATGGAATATATTTATTTGTAGGATACGAGAATAACCCTTTGTTTGCATCTCCAGGAGGTTGTTCATTGATTGTATTAATAGTCCAGGAAATATTGTATTTTTGACTTCCCGTAAATTTTTTGCATTTCTCGACGTTTTGAAGGTTACTGAACATTTTTAAAAGACATATCTCAGAAAACTAATGGATGTTTTTGTGTGAGGATACAAATTTTTCCGTCGACGATTTCGGACGCACGGATCGACCGACGTGCATGGTTATTGATAGGGAAATGTGCTGACTAGTTTTTGACAAAGGCAGGTCCAGCCAATACGGAGATACGGAGCAAAGAGTGCAGAAAATAGAAATCGAGTTTTTGAGAGAACGAAGTATCGGATTTGGATGATCTAAAAAACATTCAATTTCTAATGATTCGAAGAAGAGGTGATTAGTTTTTGGCAAAGGCAGGTCCAGCGGTTTCGGAGATCTAAATGTGCAAAAAATGGCAGTTTTTGAGTGAACTAAGCGTTCGATTTGAATGATCTGAAAAACTTTCTGCTTCTATTGACAAAACAATTGCTTTTGAGCTTTTTTTATTTTTCATAAAATATTTTTGTAATTTTGGATTAAAACTTCAAGAAATTACCCAGGCTAAGCACAGTCTAAACGCCACTCTGGTACAAATGTTTACCCAAGTGCGTTTAGACTGTTTTTTGAGCACTTTTCCAATTTTGTGAAAACTATTGAAAAATGTGAAAATGGCGCCGAGCTAAGCACAGTATAAGTGAAAACGTCGCACAGAATTATTTGCAAATGCGTTTAGACTGTGACTATACCGGAGCACTTTTTCAATTTTGTGTAAATTAGGCAACTTTTTTTTTTTAAATTGAATTCGAAATGCAATGACGATTGTTAATGTTCTGGAGATAAATTGATTTATTTATAATTTACATTTGATTTGCTCAGATATAACAAACAAGATAGCAAAAATCATGAAAGTTACAGTATTTGTAATAATATATTTGAAAACGTTTAAAATTTCTCGAATATTTCATTACGGTACGGGAAGTTCCAGCAATTTGCCTTAAGGCACGATACAATACAACATTAACTTATTTTGCATATACTTCTGCACTGATTTGAGATATGGACTTTTAGAAAAACCAACTCAAGGAAACTAAAACCTCGTTCCTTCACGCAACTACTATTTCTAATACAATTTTGTACCCTGACTGTTTTCTAACAATTGTCTATAAATACTTTTACTACCTTAAAATTTCTTCTATCATCCTTTTCTTCAGTTTTTTTATGGTTTTTGTCTAATATTAACAGCAGAAGGGGTTGATGATATTCCGGAGCATCTGTTGTTCTAGCTACATATGTTTTTAGTGATGTACGTGACTGGAAAATCTTATATTTTTGGGGGTTAATGGGGAAATAATGCTAATTTTTGAACTTTGGGGCAAAGGGAGGATAGTAGAAACATCCCTTGATACATTGATGGAGGTCATTTGTATTCAAAAAAAATGGTAAAGATCAAACGCTCGTATAAGACTCCTTCTGTTGTAAGAGAGACCTGACAGAAAATTTTAGTCCAAGATTTTTTTTACTATTCACTTGGTGATATTTATTTGATCTAAATGCTTGTACTATATATATCTTGTCAAAATTTCTCACCATCACAATATGTGCATGTGCATGTGCAAGTGCAATTATAAATTATGCGTCAAGTTCATCAAGGAAGAGCATGAATTTGCTCATAAATATACATGCACGACAATATATATATATATATATATATATATATATATATATATATATGTGTGTGTGTGTGTGTGTCTGTGTGTGTATATTTTGCCTGTGAAATTCAAGACAGACGTCCTCGTCTACTAAAGACATTTGCATATATTCGCAAAGCCAAGACAAATACAAGGACTAGAGTCTCTGCAAGCATTTCAATATTTCACAATTTGCTACGAGAGAAACAAGACATTTCTTAATTAACTCACGACAAAGATATTGTTACTAAATAATAATTAATTAGTAATAATTAATTGCTTAAACAAAAATATTACTCAACAAATTTTCCTTCCCCCGACAACGTCTGTCGGGGTCCCTTCATAATTTTTCCACTGGAGGGATGATTCTTTGATGGTTAATATATTTCGTATAATAATGGTTAATATATTTTGTTATCGGGTAAAACCTGTAATATTATATATCGTGTCGGGGTAACAGATGTTTCGATATTCCTCCCTTTTGGCGACATAAGGCTCCGTCGTTATTTATTCGAAGACGAGGGAAAAAATCTTAAGGTGAGGGTTGGCGGGAAATAATAAATAATTTTTGTATCGACAAAGACTTTGTTTGTTGTAAATAGTTTTATACAGTAGAAGTCCGACACAGATTTTTTTGCTTCACCATCAGTTTTTTCAGTTAAAAATAATCAAAAAGTAAAATATTCAATCCTGCTGAAATTAGAAAAACTGTGCTGACACCTATCGTTTATTGGCACTATTGTTTCCATTAACTTCAAACTTAATATAATGTTAACTAGTGGTGTATGGCATCGTGCCTTAAGGCAAATTGCTGGAACTTTCCGTACCGTAATAAAATATTCGAGAAATTTTAAACGTTTTCAAATATATTATTACAAACACTGTAATTGTCTCATTATTTTTACTATCTTGTTATATCTGACCAAATCAAATGTAAAACATAAATCAATTTATCATCTCCAGAACATTAACAATCGTCATTTCATTTCGAATTCAATTTCAAAAAAAAAAAATTGCCTAATTTACACAAAATTGAAAATGTGCTCCCGCATAGTCACAGTCTAAACGCATTTGCAAATAATTCTGTGCGACATTTTCACTTATACTGTGCTTAGCTTGGCGGCATTTTCACATTTTTCAATAGTTTTCACATTTTTCAATAATTGGAAAAGTGCTCTTGGTACATAAACAGTCTAAACGCACTTGGGTAAACATTTGTACCAGAGTGGCGCTTAGACTGTGCTTAGCCTGGGTAATTTTTTGAATTTTTAATGCAAAATTACAAAAATATTTTATGGAAAATAAAAAAAGATGTTAGAATTTTTTATCCTCAGAAGCAATTGTTTTGTCAAAAATTACTATGAACAAGGGAATGTAAAAGTGTATATAAAATGTGTTTTACTATTCCCATGGACCTGCCTTCAGGGTTTTCGTATGTCTATTTCCTTGAATTAGTACATTGGAATTTCTACTATTATTTTGCATATTGTGTTTTCGAATTCGCAATAGTTTCTAGTTCCTTGTATTTCTGGAGAGACAGACATTTGTGTTTGTAACTCGTTCATTAAGCAATCATCCCTTGCAATTAGTCTATTCTAAGACATTTACTACATTTACGACCCTTTTGCCAGTTCTCGGGGTAAGAGGAATTTGGATATTCTAAACGAATTAAAGGGAAATAACTTGATAAGGCTTTGAAAAATCTATATATAAAAACTTGGCCACTGGTTTTGGAAATTCTAATATAATTTGATTCAAATTAATGTTTTTTTGTAGATATTTTGTTTAAAAAAGTCAGCCTGTCTGTTTTTTTAAGGATTATTACAAATGAAGCATCATATACATACGTTTATGCTCAAGTTTTGTTGATCACTTAAAACTTTTTTAAGGAATTTTATTAAATTTTTTTAAATATATTAAGTAAATTTGTTCAATGTTGCAAATTTTTTATACACTTACATAACAACAACATAAACATAAAAATTCCCAGAACGGGGTGAGGGTTTGTTGTACAAAATTTGAAAATTTTAGACGAGCAAAAGGAAAATTACTTCATTAGGAATAAAAATGAAATTGTTCACTTTGGAAAATTATGAATGAAAGAACTCAGTACAATTTTTAATGCTATCAGTTCAGCTGTTTTTATTAAAACTCACGATCAATTTATTTCATTCACTCAAGTCTTAGATAATACAAAGAGCATGGACCGACTTTTTATTTTTTCTTAATTTTAAGTTTTTTTTCTACCATTGTAAATTCCTGTTACAATAAAAACAACATGTCTTACATACAATTGTCTGTGTAGTTCATATAAATATTAAACAGACAATTCCCTGGACTGCAGTTTACAAGTTAAAACTTTTCTGCAAAACTTTGCATATATATATATATATATATATATATATATATATTTGTAGATGTATATATATATTTTTAAGAAAGTTTCCATCCTTTGTTTCTTATCTGAGGGATAAAACTAACCTCAAAAGTTATGAACTAAAAGTGCAAAGTCTGAGCAGACGTTACGTGACAAAAATTTCGAATGGAATTATAAAAGTTTCGTTTTGAATTTTGTTAATTTTTATTGCTGCGTTTAATTAGAACTTTGGAAAACATATATATATATATATATACTAGCTGACCCGACAGACGTTGTACTGTACCCACGTCTACAATTTTACAATATATTATACTAATATTTACTGCTTAGTTAAAAATAATAATTACTGTTTTCTGAATTACTATTTACACCAATATATGAGTGATGTTGAATGTAGAACTGTTTCAAATAAAATGATTCTTCTCAATTCCCACAGTTAACACTTTAATTATTCATTTAACAAATATTAAAAAATGTTCAATAAAATTGTATATTAAAAATTATACACTGCGATTTATAGAATATATATGCGGCATAATACTATATAGCATAATTTTGTTGATCGTAAGTTGAATAGAGCACATGTGAACAGGATTTGACAAATTAATTCACTTCAAATATAAACTTAAGCAATAATGTATATTGATTTATTAGTGAAAAAATGTAATTTAGATATTGAAATTACTAAAAGCCAGTTAAAATATGGTACAAAATTATAAAAATGATAGGCAACATTATTGAAGCAATTATTTTGGGTAGTAAAATAAAGGGTGATATTGCACCTTTGCCGCGAATGCTATATAGTAATTCTTTCTGAATTTGTTGTACTTTTTAAAAGATTTCAATTTTCCACACGTGTATTTTATGCTATGACCATAAATCACAATCACAATCACAAATCACAATCACCCTTAAATGCAATAAAATAAATTGAGCTATTGGAAATTTTGTTCTATAAATCGCAGTGTATAATTTTTAATATACAATTTTATTGAACATTTTTTAATATTTGTGCTCTGTGAATTTTTTTACTATGCTCCAATTTACTTGATATTTTGGAAATAGGCTAATCTTTATCTTAAGTTCAGAAGTGAAAACAATTTGCACTTCGTCACCATCCACCGCATTAATTGGATTATTACTCTTTTAATTCTGATTGTATCAAAACTTGTAATACACTATTTTAAAGGTGATTAAATGAGCTACAACATTCTTTATCATAAATTTTACCGTAACTTCTCTTATTGTGAAACGGCGAAGGGTTAAAGGGCTCGAAAGACCTCTGGTTGGACAGCCGCGCACTCCTTAATTAATACCTCTATCAATATTTGTATAATGGAAAAATAATAAACAACAATAATTAGTCAGAAAAACACCTCGAATTTTCATATATATATATACTTTTATACGTATTCTTTCAGAGATATTATAATGAAAAATTGGATGTTTTTTTTTAATGTTTTTTTTTTATGAAATCATGAGTTTTTTGAAAATCGTTTGTACTAAAGTTGTGGTATTTTCTAGAATCCATCAAGATCTCTTAAACTAAGTTAATTCTAGATGGAATACGATTATTTTTAAATTTGGTGGAAATGGCACTGAAAAACTATTTTATTTAAATGAAAAAACATTATATGCGTCTTTTATTTGCATGATAGTTTACTCATTTTACACGCAGAAGTACTCATTTTAAAGCTTATTTTGAGCACTATAAAAACCCATTTTCATATCTAGCCTAATAATGTTCCTGAAACACTATAAAATAGCGATTTATTAAGATTTTAATTGATATAATTCTGTTCATTACATGATTTTCGTTAAAATGTATATTTTTAAAGATATTAACAAAAAATGATGAAAAACGCAAAAAAGAAACAAATTTTCAGTAGCCAGTAACTTGAAATGTATTTGCTTTTTTGAAAAACATTATTAAACATTTTTCTCTTATAATTAGTTCTTTTATTGATACCCAACGTTATTTTGAAAAAAGTAAAATTACACCACTGAAAAGAAATGTCATCCACCCGAGAAGTGGTAAAGGAGTCTAAATTGTTTTCACTTTGAAGAGTAAGATGAACCTAGTTTGAAAATTCCAAACGAAATGGAAAACAGTAAAAAAAGTTCAGACCGAAAGCGCTCCATTGTGTAAATATTCCGTACCCAATGACAAACATATGAATTTTTGACACAATGAAACTTGTAAATATTTTTTTTTGTATTGTGACTTAGTATAGTAAGGCAAAACGACTACAAATTGAATATTTGCACGAATTCGTACGGCGAATCTGTTCGCAAAGTGCGCAAACAAAATTATTACAAGCAAAAGCAAACAACGCGCACGTTGAGAACACGATTCGCCGTGCGCGTCAGTCGCATGCGCAGACTGTCAGACTCATGTTATATTATTTTCATCTTATATTAATTTAATTTTTGGCACATCTCAGCTGCTTTTCGGCATTAATAATGTAGACATTGCATTCTCCTTAATCATAATCATGAATTTATTATATTTTAATATTGCCTAAGCCTATAAGTGAACAGAAATGTTTGGCAAATGGCAGTCTTCAATTGTTTTTAATGTCAAACTAAGCTTCAAATATTTTCAAGGGCAAACAATGATAAGCGGTTTTTTATAATTTTTTCCATTTATTTCTACAATCTAACTATATTTCTATGAATCAAAACATTCTAGAAAATTTCCCGAACAAACTTCAGGTCGATTTATGAATATCCGAATTATAGTTTAGGAGGAATTATGAAACTTACATTGTTACAGAAGAATTTTATATATAAGATATATATATATATATATATATATTGATTGTTTCTTTTCCGAACAGTAAATCCAATAATAAAAATAAAAAACAATTTGTTTTTTTAAGATGTTTAATACGACGTTTCGGAACTAGGTACGTTCCATCATCAGGTTTATTCTGTCAAATACAATGTTTTTTTAAAAAAATATTGATTAACATTAATTAACGATGGTCAATACAGATTAATTAGAAAAAAAATTTTATAAAGGAATGGATTATGTACCGGGGTAAAGAGTAATAAAACTTAACTAAAAAAGGTTTTATGTAAAATTGAGAAGCAAAAATTATTTACCTGTAATAATTTATATATCCATATCACTAATATTTTTTTTGTTAAAAACACTCGATTTTTTTGGAAGATATTTGTAGATGTTACGACTACACAAGACTTAAACACACTGATATGGATTTCTGTCTGCCAGATGTAAAGGACAACGCACGGAATTCTTGGCAAAAATGATTTTTTATGGCTCTTGTTTGGTAATTTACGAAAAAAGTGGAAATATTGCTTTAGTAAATGTTGAGAAATATTATGTATTTATATATATATATATATATATATATATATATATATATATATATAAAAATTAGTGATCATACATCTCCGAAACCGCTTAACCAATTTATTTTATAATACATTTCTTATATTTCATATAATTTTCACCCCCCAACTACAAACCACAATCACTAACACTTTTTTTTAATATTTTTGGATCATTTTTTTTAAAATATTTCATAATGCGCAGTTAAAAAAACACATTATCTTAAACATTCACCCTCATCCCTTAGGGAATTTCTAAATTCTTTTTAAAGATAAATTATTTTATAATTAATTTTTTAACTTTTTGAACCAATTTCTTCTACAATTAAAAAAAAAGTTCATTGAGCCTTAAATATTCACCCCCTTACCACAAACCCTTATCATTTTAACATTCATAATCATAATTAACCAACTATAGTCTATTTGTAAATGTTTTTCAGATTTTTATACTGAAATTTTTCTGAGCTAATGACAATGCTTTTAGGGTTGACGTTGAGTTCTGGGACACCCTGGGGCATCTTAAAATAATATTAAGATAAGAGCAATCTCTTAAAAGCTCATAATATTTGAGACATTTTTTTTCGAATTTTTTTCAGGACAGTTAAGGTCAATATTCTCAACCCCGTTTAGGCTTGACGTTGAGTTCTGGGACACCCTGTATCTTAGAATAATAAAATAAGATGACAGAAATCTCTTAAAAGCTCATAATATTCGAGACAATTTTTTTTCTAAATTTTTTCAGCACAAAAGGTAAAATCTTTCACCCCGATTAGGTTTGACGTTGAGTTCTGGGTCATCCTCTATCTTAAAATAATAGTAAGATAAGTGCAATCTCTTAAAAGATGATAATAGTCGAGATACATTTTTTAACTTCGCGAAGGAGAAGTTTGTTTTCATCAGAAAATCCGATTCGCTAATTTTATGTTTTCTTGACGTTTCAAGCCATTCTGAATCGAATGAGACCAAATTTGGAAAAAGTATGTGTGTGTGCGTGTTTGTGAACAGATTTTTTCCATATTTTTTCAGGACAGTTAAGGTAAATACTATCACCCCGTTTAGGCTTGACGTTGAGTTCTGGGATACTGTATCTTATACCCTGACTAATTTATCCTTCATCCTTTATCATAATTACCGAGTCTATTACCTCCATCACACAATATTCTACAAATAGCTGAAGTGGATCGTCTAAATAACTAAAATAAATCCTCTTTCAGATTCAACGAACAAAAAGACAAGTGTCCTTTCCTCTTGTCTTTGTTTCTTTCTTGTTTTGTCAGATGGTGCTGCTGTGCTTCGTCTGTTCCTGTGATGTTCTACTGTTTTTGTTGTAGTGCTGAGTGTTCGTTCCAATTTAAATCAATTATTTATTTGTAAAAGACGACTTCTTGTGTGTACTATTTATAGAAGGAGGAATAGACGAGGAAATATAATATGCAATTTGAAGAAAGGACCATAGTAATAAACATATTATAAATAATAAAATATACACACATATATGTATATATATATATATATATATATATATTTATATATATATATATATTAACAAAGTCTAGTAATCGGGCATAACATCAATAAAAAGCATGAATTTCTTTCAAAAATTTATTTTAAATCCATACGTTTCGGCTTGATCCTAGCCTTCATTCAGTTGAAACTAAAAATAAAATTAAAGACTAAAACAATTGAATTGGAGTGAAAAGAAAAAATAAAATAGTAAATAGTACTTACAATTAGATAATCTTAGTGTTTAATTGGGAAAATTTTAATAATCCATGGTATCAAGATATGGTATGCACTACACTAGGTATTATAAACATTAAACTTGTAATTACACAATATTTTCACAAAATTCTAATTTAAAAAAAACTCAATTGGATAGTGTATTGTTTTTAGACTGGTTAAAGATATAATGGAGAAAGGACATTTTAAAAAATATTTTTTTACCAAGATTCTACACATGTGTGGAACGAATTGCGAACCCTTTGCGCTTCGTTTTCATTGTTTTGTGAGAAATTTGGAAATACTATCTAAATAAAAAAGATTTGTGCCGCACAGCGTGTTAAGTTCATTCCGTTTATTGCATCATTCCCAAATGATATCTTTCGAACCGTTTTTGATTTTTTAAAATCGGTTCGGTAGGATGAGCTTAAATGTCGACGAAAATTTAACACTTTTTTCAACAGTTAATTACAGAAAACGGCTCGGTAGATTTTCACCTAAATTTATCAGCATCATTCCCAAATGATATCTTTCGAACAGTTTTTGATTTTTTAAAATCGGTTCGGTAGGTAGGATGAGCTTAAATGTCGACGAAAATTTAACATTTTTTTCAACAGTTAATACAAGAAAACGGCTTCGGTAGATTTCACCTAAAATTAATCAGCATCATTCCCAACTAATATCTTTCGAACAGTTTTTGATTTTTAAATCGGTTCGGTAGGATGAGCTTAAATGTCGACGAAAATTTAACACTTTTTTTCAACAGTAATTACAAGAAAACGGATCGGTAGATTTTCACCTAAAATTTATCAGCATCATTCCCAACTAATATCTTTCGAACAGTTTTGATTTTTTAAAATCGTTCGGTAGGATGAGCTTAAATGTCGACGAAAAGTTTTTTTCAAATTACAAGAAACGGCTTGGCAGATCGTTGCACAAACTGACAAACATAGTCCTCATCGAAATACATCAAATGGCTTTTAAATTTCTAAAATCGGTTCAGGCGTTTTGAGGGAAAACGTCGATCAAAAGTCTAATTTTGACAAATGCCAAAAAGACCATTCTGATTTTTGCAAACTTTGACGAATTTTTAAAGCTGAACCAGTTATCGTAGGGCCGTAAATTTTAGTATGATCTAGAAGACTATGGTATCTATCGTCAAAAAAAAAGATTTGTGCCGCACAGCGTGTTAAGTTCATTCCGTTTATTTATTGTTTTATTGCTGTGAATTTTTAAAAAAAAACTTTTATAATTCTTCGTTTGAATAAATTTTGTTCGAATTGTAGTACAGTCGGGTTAGAAAAGTCCACATTGTGTTTTTAAAGTATAAATGTGCTCCGCAATCATAGTTTTAAATTGCCTTGTTTTTTTTTGAATGTTTTTATGTTGTTGTAAACGTTTCATTAAGTTCTGGCTTGTGTCTCCTATGTACATTAAATTACAATCTAGACAATTGATAGACGAGAGGTATATATATATATATATATATATATATATATATATATATATATATATTAATATATCTATTCCTATTTCTATTTCAACCTCATCCCTAAGTCACTACTAATTAAGTTGTTATCTACTTTATTGCTCAAACAAATACACAAATTAGTTAAAAATAGCATTCTAATAAATAAAATATTTCAGTGGCATGTTGTTAGCTGTAAAACTGTCAACACTACTACAGTTTTGTAGTTCACAAAAATAAA